>NW_009699334.1:0-67031 GCF_000703405.1 Apaloderma vittatum | reverse complement strand
TCCCCGATAATGAAACGGTCAGACAATGTCTGTAGTGTGAACAAAAATTAATATAGTTGGGGATCTGACGGCTCACTCGTTGGAGAAAAATAAATTAGCAGCAGTGCTGCAGGGAATCAAGGCACCCTGCAGAACGTTCCGATAATTCCCCTCCTTTTTATGGCGAATGTGAAATCGTAGCTCTTTTTACATGCACAGCTTAAGATACAGCTGTGTTTCTGCTGCTTGCCTGGTCCCTTAAGCAGTTCCCATTCTAGTCATTCTTACAGCATAATTGTAAATAAAACGTGTTAAATTCAGTGTTTTCTGCCTTGTAAATATCTGAATAAATCTGTAAGAAACCGGCAAAGGAGAAAAGTTTGTTGACATGGTGGATTATGGTCTTTAGCAAATCTAAACATCCATCTCTATTGACTGTATAAAATGTGACAGAGAAGGAAGTAAAAGATAAATGAGGGTTTGCTAGCACGTGGGATGCTAAAGAGAACTTGCAGTAATCCCAGTCAGTGATGTTGGGACCCATCGCATGCTTGGCACATCTCAGTTTAATGGCAGAAAATCTTCAGAGAGATGGTGTTATTGATGTCTTGTAACACCAAATTTTATTACGAATCGCATTTTTTTTTGTTGTTCGTAATTCTTCTGATCCTTGCAGTGGACAGGATTCTGATGTACAAATGATGAATTATAGAGTTCTTCTTATTTTTTTTAAACAGTCAGGAGTTAATTTCCCTGCTGTGCACAACCTTCTTATGTTTGAAATACTCAGGTTAGAGTACCAGTGACAAAGGAATGACGTGGCCTTCACTGTGCCGTGTCTTTGTTCAGACAGGTTTTGTTGTGAGCTTAACTAGTGAGCGTGTTGTGGAGTTTTGACAGTGGCTTCTTTGAGCTTCTGTAAAGTTTGATACAGACTTTGGTAGAGGCTCTGTTGCTCTTCCGTCCCTAGATGAAATTCTTTTGGCTTTAGGCGTTTTCAAGCGAAATTCAGGAATTACACTACCCTTTTGTCAGGTGGGAGATTCTGAAGTAGGATCAAATACTTTACCTTGTGTAAACTGTTGTGGTGTTATTTGTATTTTGAAATAAGGACCAAACATTCAAGCTGGTGTCATTTAATCACAAATTGCCTTGTCTTCTAGACTGTGATTCCATTAGGAGTAAAACGATTCTTCGTCTCAAGGATCCTCAGAAAGAGGGTGATAATGTACATAGTTGTAAATATTTACTTTTGATTTTTAACAAGCTTTTTAATTTGTTCCTGCAGCTGGGAACACTTGGCAAGAAAGTTAACAACTTGAACTTCCCTGGTGAACCAACATTAAAGCTTTTAATTCATTAGTTGTAATCAAATGTGCCTTTGAGTTCTAAGGAGAGTGTATCTTGTAATGTAGGTTTACGATACTATATGTTTGAGGAACCATTATTTTTTTTCTCGTTTGTTTGTTTTAACTGAGGAAATAGAACGTTTTAAATATTTTCCAACTTTTCTGTAATGTGTGTTTTAATGGCAGATGAATGTACCGAGGAAGCTGTAGGTATTCAGAATGTTAAATGTGCCTGTGTTACCCTGTATAACTATTGAGTGCTTGACTGTAGTGATAATATTTAGCTTTCCAGTCATTTTGAATACTTACTGTTGACACTCAATTAATTTTAAGTATTTACCTTTGTGGTAATGTCAGGATTTATTCCAGAGAAAAATATTGTAAAACTCTTTCCTGTCTTTAAAATACTGACACTTTTATATAATGTGATATATATTCTGTAAAGCTTTTATTTCTTATTGATGTATAATAAACCAGTATATAATAGCCTCTATGAGACTATGTTGATTTGATGTAATTTTCCTTGGTTCTGCTGTCTCTGACATTTTTCAGGATGCTGCTGGCAAGTACATGAGTTAAGCAGATACAGTTCAGAAGAGTTTTAGTTGCAAGTTCTTATTCAGGCTACCATTTTTGGTCCCATTTGGGCTCACCTCAGCTTTCTGGTAAGCTGCTGGCCCTCTTCCCTCGATATGTCACATCCAGGCTAGAACATTAAGGCAAACTTAGGAGCTAAACACTAAAGCATAATCACTGTGATACCATGGTATTAATTTTTACTTGTATAGATAGATATAGGTTTGTAATCTGTTCTCTAGGCCTTTAAATTTGTTTTTTTAGTGTATTTTGAAGTATATTAGAGAAGACCTAATGACAGGATCAGATTTACCTTTTGTTAAGAGTATGTACACACATTATATAAAGTGATGAGAAAAGGCTGAGAGGAATGCTTCTCAGATATGTACACACAATCCTGATGCAACAGGCTTTTATCTTTTAAAGGACAAACAGCACTGTACTGAGAAATAGAAAATGCAGCTTTTGATGTTGACTATTGCTAAAAAACATTCAGAAAGCCTCAAGTTATCCTTGAGTTGCATTACACATCGGTTGTCTTCCTTACAAAACAGAACAATATTAGTGTATTCTTTGCCAATTTACTACATTTAAATTTTCATTCGTTTCTTCCTTCCAATGCTTTGCCAGAATTCACTCCAGCCTTAGGTTGTTGAGCTCATTAGGCTTAAAAAATTTAAAATTCTCCTTTTTCTTGTTTATGGGTTACCTGTTCATACAAAACTTTCTGTGTAGACATTTTTCTGCTGTCCCCTAGCTAACAGTTTAATGTGTTTTGACCTGCAAATTTAAATATTTTTTAGTCACAATTGAGTAATTTTGCTTGTTGTAGAAATTACTAGGAAGTGTGTATTTTTGAATTAGTTATAACACAGATGTAAGGAAATGCTCCTTTGTATGATCTGTTACATCTTAAATGTAGGCCATAAAGACAGATTTTAAGTGTTTTTCATAACATCTGTTGCTAAGACGTCGGTCTCAGTAGCTGGGTGGTACTTCATCGGGCAGCTTCAGGAAGTCCTTTGTCATCCATCCACACTTGTGGTGTTCAGGTGCCATTTGTAGATTAAGGCTCTGAGCTGTGCTCCTCTCCTGCAGCACCATTAAAGAAACAACGAAAAAAGAAGCTGCTGAAAATCATTGCAGTGGTGTGTGTGGCTGGTTTATTTCTTGCTTGAATTGCCTGGGAGACTTCCCTGGTGCAATGGAATGGAAAAGATGACTGAGAAGGTTGCTTGTAGCTGTATTCTGAAATTAGCAGGTCAGGATTTTAGCGTGGGATATTAGGATCATTTTACATATCAGGAAGCACATTTGGTTTCTTGTCTTTTGTCTGCAGCTCTTGTTGCAATCTGGTTCTCCATCTTGCTGATTGTGATAACCTCTATGTGAGATTTCAGGCGAGAGGAACAGACTTGTAGGTATTTCCAGTACCACAACTATTTTACCTGTTTTCTGTGCAAGCGTGGTACATGTTCAAGCTGAAAATGCCGAGCCCCCTCACTATTCAAGAAAAGCCTTTGCCATTCTTCATAGCCTGCTGTTTCAAGTTATGTGAGCTGACTTTTGTATACCTTTGAAGGGACTAACAGAAATAATCTTTGCCTAGCAAATCAAGATTGTTTGTGTGATGCTTTTATCTTTAGCCCCAAGCTTTGCAGGATTCAGCTGTTTGAGCCTGTTTTTTAGCTTGTGGCAAAAGCCGCAAGGCCAAAGTAAATTGAGAAGTTTTATTTCTGTCACCTTTGAAAGTAAATTAATGGAGAGAGGCTCACACTGTGAGCAAAGTATTTCTGTTGTGTGCTTCCTAATGCTTTCTTTTCTAAAGCTGCAAGGATTTTTTTTCTTTTCAGAAGTGGAAGTGGAGTCTTTAAAATTGTGGCAGTCTGTGCTATGTAATCTATTCTTAATTGCTTGGTCAGGTAATCTGAATTAGTGATTTGAAAGCATGTAAGAAAAATTTTGCCCTGCAAGGAGTTTCTTTATCCATTAATTTGGAATATTGTCTAAGATTTTTCTGTCCCTTTTGCGTCTTGCGTCTTGTTTGGGGGCAAGGACGAGGAGAACTCTCTTACTGTAGGCTTTATTTCCTTTCTTGTTTGAGTAGTAATATAAACCACTGCTATTTCCATGTAGTTTGTCTGTGAACTGCAATATTAAAGCTGGGTTTTGATGAATAAGTGAAATAAATTACAGTTTTATGAAAGACAAGCCCATTGTTATCAAGTTAAAACCTTCCCTCTTCATTGTTTTGCCGACACAATATAAGAATAGCTTTTTTTGTTTTTAAACTGCCTGTGTTGGTACTTTGCATTTTTGAAATATAATAGACTGTCTCAGTGCACTTAATATTCTTTTAAGTATTTGAGAAGAGAGTTTAACACTGAGCCTGCAGAGTGTGATCAGGGTCCCTTTCTTCAAAACATGTAACAGCTCCGTCTTCTGAATATTGCCCAAGTGTTTGACGTGTTTAACAGAAAAAGGGCTTGTAAAGAATTTTCTGTATGTAGTATGGCCTAAGACTGTCTCCTGGAGAAGATGTCACACTAAACCATCATCAACATGTGCAAGATGTTTGTGAAGGTGAAGTAGCAGCAAAGAAAAAGCTGAGAAAATCCCCATTCCCTGATGCTCTTTCCTGCATCCGCTTCCCGAAATTCTCTTTTCTGGCATTTGTGTTGGGTGAGAGGAACAGGACATAAAGCGGGTGCCCCAAAGCCGCAGTTTAGGTAGGGAGCGTATTCTCTGTTTCTGCCTTGGGTGCAGGTGTTTGTGGGCAGGAGTGGGCAGGGTACCATTTCTACTGGCACTAGCCTCTGCAGATCTGCAGCCTCCCCTGCCCGAACTCGGCGGAACGTGGTGGGAGAGCAGCCTGGGAAGGCTGGACTTCCCCTACTAAAGGAGCCTAAATGTGCTGGTGAGGGCAAGACAGTCCTGGCAGCGGCTTGTGCAGGGCCGTGGCCAGTAGCACCTTGTCCTTCAACAGCTATGACTAGTTTGAGGGAAGTAGCTGGGTATTGAGGGATGCTGGGGACATCTGTTGGAATTGAAGCATGAGGAGCTGAGAGGGCAGGCTAAATGAGATTTTGAACTAATTTGCTTCTAACCCGGAGGGCTCTTGGCCTCTGCACCTTTCAGAGGTGTGCTGTGGGGCTGCTAATGTTGCAATTTAAAATTACTTAGCTGACTCCCAAGTACAAAGAGAAAGTGTGGTAAATGTCTTTTCAGCTCTCCAAAGGACAGAAAAACCAGATGTCTAGGCTGCTGGAAAAGGAGGTCTCCAGCACCTTTGTGTAAAAGGTCAGAGGCGGGTGAAAAGGTAAAGTTCTTCGCTCCAAGATGGGTATGAGGAGCTTCAAAATCAAAGCAGTTTTCAGCTCAAGCAGTTTTCTCAACCCCAGGTCACTTGTTTTGGTGCCTCTCCTCACTCTTGCGCCAACACAACTGTTTGCAGGTTTGTGATGAGCTGGATAAGGGAACTGACCTACTGGAAGCTGCCCAGGCCTCTCTCTTGGTCTGGTTTAGACATTCAGTGTGGCCACTGAACGTCTAACCATAACCAGAGGAAGAAATTGTATCAGCACAGTACCTCTAAGCCTGTGAAAGGTGTACTGCCCCAGCAGATACAGAGCAGAGCATTCCTGTCCCTCAAACAAAGCTATTTACTATCATGAGGTGCCAAAGGATTTCATGATTAAAAGGAGATGGGGTCTAAGAAAGGTTGAGAATGAGTGACTTGGAGCTAAGTAAGGATATGGCTTGGATTTGACAGTTTGAGGTATAACACTGTGGACTGGATAGATTGGAATTAATGGCTTCAAAAATAGCTTTTGACTAAAATCTGCACATTTTAATTAAAATCCACTACTGGTAGATTAAATTTTGATTTAAACATCATTTAAAACTAGGTTAAACCATGTAGTGATGTATCATGCAGGGAAAGTGTTCCTTTCAGTTTATTTTCTGCCTCAGATGAGATTTTATGAGGATAAGCATGGCTTGAAGTGCTGTATAGCTAATGAGAGGCATTTGAAATAAAAGGGAGCAATCCATTAAGACATGTGGAACGTGTTGCACGACTGCAGGGAAGGGGCAACTTGACCGAGTTCGTCTATAAAGGCTGTAATAGAAAGTGTCACATTATCTTCACATCCATGTATGAGAGCTGTGCTCGTAATTCTTCTTTGGGTGTGAAATGAGGGCTTGACTGACACCTACGGCACAACAAAATGCATGAGGAGAGCACTGTGGTGGTGCTCGCCGCTGTTGTACCTGCTGCTATTTTGATTGAAAGTTTGCTGTGTGCTGTGAAGGGAATTTGGCATGTGTGGGAGTGTTTCTGACAAATACATGTCTAATTTTGTTTATAGTAATAATAAAGGCATTACACAAAGGATGATCTCTCTCCTAATTATTATTTAGCTATACTTAAGGTCTTACAGTAACTCACAATAAGAGTTTTGGGTTGCAGTTAGACATTGCAACAGTTTCTTTATAGGTATGTTTCTCATAGACTGAGTGGAATAAATATTAAAGAAATTCAGAGAAAACGCTCTCGGCTTTGGCAGGAAATACCTTGAATCAAAGCTGAGCCTGATTTTTCAGTAGCTTCTTTTCTTACGTTCTGTAAGAGCAAATAGTTGCTGTAGTGTAATTGCCTTTTACTGACTATTATTAATGATATCCCTTACAGCAACAGTGTTCTTGTGATGGGCTTTCCATGCAGATACGAGGCACAAAAGAGGGGAGGGATTTACAATTTAAGTGTTTTTTGTGTCTTTTTTTCTTTTTCAGGGGTGAGGGTGTGTGTGTTTGGTTTTGGTTTTCTTTTAAACAGTCCTGTTTATGCTTTGGAGATTGTATGTTTCAGAAAACAGGTACTTAGCTCTAATTAACAAACTTGTGCTTGTTGTTCTTTCTGCAGGAGATGATAACAGAGTCCACTCCATTACGGTGCAGGAAGCTCAGCAATCCTGACATCTTTTCATCTGCTGGCAAAACCAAGCTACATCGTCAGCTAAGTCAAGATGACTGCAAGCTACGAAGAGGCAGTTTGGCAAGTTCTTTGTCAGGTAGGTGATTTTGTAAAGACCGTATGACAGGTCATGAGTATTGAAGATGCAGTATTACTTGTTGGCATAACACTTGTAATGAAACAACTTACCAATATCCTTTTTTTTTTTTTTTTTTTTTAAAACTAGAGGTGGCTTTTTGTTGGGAGGGCATATAAACTTCTATGTAAGAGAAAGATGCAAAAAAAAGAAAAAAAAAGGTAAAGAAGAGTGAAAAATAGAGACTGGATTTGGAGTGAAATTCTGTATATTGCCCCCGGTGAAAAGCGAAGGCTTAATGTGCAAAGTTGTAAGTGGGGAGTGGTGGAACTTCAGGCAACACAGTGATGCATTCTTACCTCTTTTAAAGTTAGCATTGACTGTAAGCTTGCCTGCTTTGCCATATTGTTACTTAATGGGAAGCTGACTTTTATATTAGGTTTAAATTATTGTTTAGGTTCTTTTTTGTCTTCAGAAGCACTGTAGGTATTTGATTCAAGGTAAAAATCTTGCTTAGTAACTAGCTATTTTTTCAGTTTTTACAAAGTTTGTTTTTTTTCTTGCAAACATAATCTTCAGCCCTGTCAGAGAAATTAGTTTGTCAACTGTAGAATCATAGAGTGAGCATAGTCTAGTTGTTAGCCAAAAAATGGAGGACCCAGCTCAGTAGTTTTGTTCTTCAAAGACTTTGTATGTGGGCTAGGGGATCATTTCACAGTTTAAAGCTGGCATCAAAGTCTGTGCTGCTGGCATTGGGACATCCAGATGTGCATGGCCGGTCTGAATGAAATAGCTGATCTCTCTGATTACCACTGTTGTGCTGTAGGGTTAACTTGCAGACCGTTTCCTGCCTAATTAGGCTGACTTTTTGCCTATTTGCATGTTTGTGCAAGAAGAAGAAGGGCTGAAAACTCTCAGGTGGGGAGGAGAAGAGGAAGGGGGTGAAACCACTTGTTTTGGCCGAAGCATGGGCTTGACTTACATGATTGTGAAAATAGATCCTGTCCTGGTCCCTGTGTTTGTTATCAGGGGAAGATAAATATTTTAATGTTTGAGGTACTAGGTGTAATAGAATTAAATAAATGGTGAAGTACGCACATTTTATTTTGGCTTGGCCTTTTCTTAATGTTTGATTTGTAATAAGTGGCTTGTTTCTAAAAAACGGAAACGTTCTTTGTTTTACACTCTTGTACATTTGTTCTCTAAAATGGGTTAATTGCTGGAGGAGAACAGAAGTTAATTAATTACATGGCCATTGGCGATTACTATATCCAAAGATAGTGCTATAGTTTGGTTTTTTGTTTTTGTCTTGAGTAGAAGTAAGGAAAGTAAATAGGAGGAAGCAGGAAAACTGGGGAAGTTCTGTTTCTTTTGTAAAAATTGTTCTGTTTGAAGATAACATTCTTATAAATTTTCTCTTCTGAACTGATAATGTTCTCCAGAACCTGTTGCTTCACCTTAATAACTTTTCAATCTACTATACCTGATTCAGGAAGGAAAAGAGCCCCAACAAGATCAGTTTGATCCAACTGGATAAAGAAAATGTTGATGTTTAGATATATATATTTTAGATGTGGGTGTTTGAAAGGTGTGTAGGACTTGAGGCATAGCAGGGAAGGGCTTTAGCTTTAAACTTCATCCTGAAAATAATTCCACCTTGTTTTTGCAACAGAAGCAAATAAGTTTAAAGAGATGAGATTGTGCGTGCAGATTTGACTCTTGATGGAATCCTGTCTTCCAGGATTCAGATTCTGTGGAACTAAAAGGAGATATTGATAACCATGTCTTACGGAGATTTAAATAACGTTATTCTTGCTCTCAAGCACTGGCATTTTGAACTGTTAGATAGTTACATGATTTGAATTGCTATTAGGGGATATCCTTGTTAGTGCTTTACTGAGCGAAATACAGCAGAGCACTTTTCTGTAGTTTTAGATCTCTGCAGATGAGGCTTCTGTTTCCACATAATCTTGAAAATGAGCCAACCATGAAAATCATATCCACAGCTGTAAGCAGCTTGAGTGGGATTGTAAAAAAGGTGCTAATATGTCTCTGCTAGCCAGAGTGGAACCTTCTCATCTCTCATACACTTTGACTCATTCTTTTAATGTATACTTGGCCTGTTGCTCACAACTTTCACAGAAAATTAACATAAACAAGTTTATAAAAAAAAAAAGAACAAAAAAAAAAAAAGACCTTGCCCCCTCTGCATCATGGCTGATCACATTACGTAACAGTCTTTCAAATATTGCAGCTGCTTTTATGAAATGGATGTAAAGTTTCACACCTAATTCTAAGGTGAAGTTGACTTTGTAAAATAGCTTGCTGTTTCTGAGAAAAATGTATTTTTCTGTCTCAGTTCCCTGTGATTCCTGTTCTAGTATCTGAGCATGTAATAATCTGTTGAATGCAACTATCTACACCATGGAGGGGGGTGTGTATGTGTGTGTAATTTATTCTCACAGTCCTAATTTTGAGGAAAAGAGGTATTACTCACTCTCATTTTGCAGATGGGAACCTGCAGTGCAGAGGGTGACTGACCAGAGTTACAGAGGAAGTCATCTAGAAGCTAATAATGGAACCCAGACTTTTTCATTTACGTATTTTTAACCATAAGACTATCTTTCTCTCTTTCTTTTTTTTTTTTTTTTTTTTTTTCCCCCCTGCGAATGACATTGTACATGAAAGGGAACTGTCAGGCTTGATGGAGTCAAAATATGACCTACTTTGACTCTAGTTCTTTCTTTTTGTGGAAATTTACTGCTTGACATCTTTCAAAAAGAAGTGTTATATTGACTAGAAGAAAAAAATGTATTGAGCAGATTCTTTTAAATGATTGCTGTATTTCCTGCAGTGAAGTACAATGGTGTGAACTTGCTGAGATAGGAACCGCTTTTCCCACTGTTTGTGTGTGTAGCATGGGAGCTTAGCGTCTGCACCAATCCGTGAGATACAAAGGAGTCTTGGGAAAGCTAGAGAATGTTTTGCTTTTAAGATAATATGATATTGCTGAAGGGTGAATTTTTTTAGAGAGAAAATATTCATCCATAGTTCAAAGCAAAGCAATTTTTAAATGTACACCGTGCTGATCACAGCTGCATGAAATCTGCAGGAGAAAGTGAAGATGTCTAGATGGCTAAGCTATTTAGAAGAGGTAGTATTTTGCAATTATGAATGTGTTTTCATTAGAATTCTAAAAATTATACTTGAGAGATTTCATAACAATAACATTGCCCCTCTATAGGGCAATAAATTGTTTAATTGGCAGCAAATATTGTTTCCTTTTTAAACTGTGTGAAGTATAGAAAAGTATAAAGTGATAGAAGTCTATTTCTACAAGATTTGGATTTATTACCTCATAATGTAAACTAGATTTTTAAGAATACTTATCGAACATAATGAATTCGCAGGTAGTGTGCTCTTACAAGTTCTAACCTACCAAAACCTTTAAATTGCCTTTTTTCTTTTTTTTTTATTAAACACTTGTTCTCATGCGATACGTGTTTTCAGTATCCTATTTTGAACTTGCAGACCTATTTAAAAAACAAGCTGAAAGTATTTTGGTTTTGTTTTTAAAGGAAAACAGCTACTTCCCTTATCAAATAGTGTCCACAGTGGAGTGGGACAGACAGCATGGCAGCCACCTGGAGATACCTCAAACCTGGTCCGCATGAGAAACCAGTCTCTGGGACAATCTGCTCCTTCACTTACTGCTGGTTTGGTGAGTGAGTCTGGGAATACTCCTGATGATTTTAGGCTATAAATAAAAAGTGGTGTGATCTTGTGCTTTAGTTTTTACCTTGCTTTCCCTGCCCCTGCTCAGTGAATGCAGCATTTTGTTCCTTTTTAGGCTAGAGGCCGAATCACGAAGAGAATATGTTCAGGCTGCTTTTGACAAAAAGCAGGAAAAAAAATGTGTCTTTAAAGATTAATTTCTTTTTGGGAATACTTCTTCTCAATGCTGCTTAAGCTGCCCAATATCTGACGGAAAATATCACTGAAAGTCTAAGGAGGTGTGAGCATGGGAACTTGACCATTTAAAAGATATTTAATTGGGAAACAGCTTTCTGAGGAGCTACCTCGGCCTATTTCCCTAGAGGATAGCTGGGGGGATGAAGCTGAAAGGGATAACTGTCCAAGGAATAGAAGAGCTGGAACTGACATCTGCTCTTCTGTGTGGTTTCTGTCAAAAGGTTTTGGTAAAGTGAACGTTGCATCTGTTAAAGTTGCATTTTCTAAGAAGAGAGTATTCTGTGTGTGTGGGAAACTCAGATGTCTGTAGTCAAGACTGAATTGCAAACCAAAAGGAACATCTGTTTTGTCTGTAGATGTTCTTTATTACCTCTAAATATCTAAAATCACCGAAGCGCAAGCAGAAGAAAATTCTAAGAGTAGGAAAAGACCGATATTTGTGAGCAGTCACATATGCAGCAGAAATTGTTGCTAAATAGTAGACTAAAAGCAAAGCTAGAAGCTTTTTTTTGCCAAACTTCCATAGACTTGCCCGTATAACAAGTTTTACTCAAACAAGGAAATTTTGGTGCACACTATTTTATAGACTTAGAAGTGACTGGAACATCTGTTTTGTCTGTAGATGTTCTTTATTACCTCTAAATATCTAAAATCACCGAAGCGCAAGCAGAAGAAAATTCTAAGAGTAGGAAAAGACCGATATTTGTGAGCAGTCACATATGCAGCAGAAATTGTTGCTAAATAGTAGAGTAAAAGCAAAACTAGAAGCTTTTTTTTTCCAAACTTCCATAGACTTGCCCTCAAACAAGGCAAGTTTTACTCAAACAAGGGAATTTTGGTGCACACTATTTTATAGACTTACAAGTGACTGGATAAATGTATTTTACATTTTAAGACTGTTTGAAAGCAACGACCCCTTAAGTAATAGGGTATACTTTAGATATAGCCCTTTGATTGTTAGCCCTTAGATTTTTTTTTTTTTAGAATCCTAGACAGTTTGGCACCACCAGGCTATGAAAAGAAACTTAAATCTTTGAAGTTCAGAGTGCTGTGCATTTGTTTTACCACTAATTTTGATTTCACAATGAAGTTTTGTAGTCTTAGCATTTTCACATGCGCTGCTCTATAAATATTCTTCTAATTTGATTTCATTGTATTGTGTCTCAGTTTGGTGCTGGTTCGGTGTTTGCCTTACATTTCTTTTCTTGGTAGGTTAGAATTTGGCTCTATCAACAGAAAGGAAAAATGCTCATGTGAACTCGGCGTCTTAAGTATTTACCTGATGGAGAATAAAAAAAGTAATATGTTAAAATACAGGCCTATTCTCTAAAAGCAGGCAAATGCCTTGAAGCTTCATAGCTTAAGTTAATGAAAATAACTGTGCTTTAAAACAAGGCATCAGTTCTCAGCTATTTAATTTGGAATACTAGTTTGTTGCTGTGTACAATTCGACAAGCTGCAGACATGTTTGCGTGTTACAATTCTGCATGTTCCTCATATGATGTATTTTCCGTTTGTCATGGCAGTATTTGTGCTGTCCAGTGTTCTTATATGAGATGTAATGGCAATAACTTTGAGATAATTTTAAATTCTCTGCTTAATAATTAAAGCAGAGAAATTCAGCTATAAATCCAGTATTTGTCCCTCTGTGGGGTGTTAGGTACTGAAGTATACGGTCACTTGCCTATCTTTGTATGCTCTATTGTGGGCTGTATGTTAATTACAGTTGCACTTAATTAAGCCTAGAAATGAAGACTTTTTATATGAAGTGGGCTTCTAAAGCAATGACTGAAGAGCTGGTCACAAGACGAACACCTAATTACATGCAGTGAGTCCTGGGATCTTGGAGCTAGTTACATGTTTGCAGCTGTTTTAATATGCTTGTGGTATTGAAATACGTTTCACAAATTAGAATAGCAAAAGGTCTCTTGCCAGTATAATTAATCTCCTTTGAAGAATAGCTCTATTAAGAGATGAGTAGGTTCAGTAATGCAGAGTGTCATTTTAATATGCCAGCCTTGACTGCTAGGGCATTTAATTCTTTATTATTTGTTATAATACAATGGCTAGAGAGAAGTGGGAGTGTGGTGGGGGAAAGCCAGAATACTCCAAGCTATGTGCATTGTTTCTGCCCCTTCTTTTTGGCACGGTAGGTATCAGTGGATTTTCCTTTGCTAAATTGCTTTGCTGATGTTCTTTTTACTTTCTAACCACCACTAATCCTACAGATTGTTTGCTGTGCTTAAATTGCATTCTTTTCCACCTTGGAAGTATTTGCAAAGCAAAAAAGGTAGATTAACGATAGCAAATCTAGAAATTAGTTCGCAGCTTCTGAAGCAAGACTGATAGCTAGGCTACTTATCAGCAACAACTCAAGAACTGGTAATACATCAAATTCTAGCATGCTAAACTACATAAGCACAATTTATTGTTAGACAGGATCGTTCAGCTCGTACACACATGATAGCCTGGATTAATGCGTCTGCATAGCAGTTGTCACTATATCCTTGACTTGAGAAAGAAGCCAGGGCAGCCTGAACGCTGACTGCTGTTATCGTGGCGTGATAGATGTTGATCTGATCTGTGAGCCTGCTAAATATATGTGAGGATTTCAGAGGATGACCTTCAGTTGATCATCTACTCTTAAGACGGATGGCTCTGATCCTAGTAGATTGAATTCCGATGGGGAGCGTCCTATTTAAGACTTAAATCCCTAAGAGAGTCAAGGAAGCAATCAGAGAAACAAGACAATAAAGCACCATTGTGGGCATCTCAGTGATGTTTTCTGCTCTCAGGACCCAAATACAGTAAAAACTGTGGGAACAGGGATTGTATATAAAGTGTGTGTATAAGGGCCAGAAGGATAATAATGCGGAAAATCTCTTATTGACTTAGTTTGGGAGTTCTTTTATCTGCAGGCACCTTGTCATAAAAAGCATTAGAACTTGGTTTACATGTTGAAGGCAGCTGATGAGAATGATTAGGAATATGGATGCACCCTCTTCTGAAGAAAGCATCAGGGTTTGTTAATTTTCCAGAGGAAAAAGAGACTGTGATTGTTGTAAAGGAGGTAGATTGGGAGTGTCTTTCTTGCAAATACTTATTTTGACAAAACTCCATGTGAATGAAATGGATTACCAGAAGCAGTGCTCTGAGGTGGTGATATTCCAAGGCTGGAGCATTTTTGGGCAGATAAGGGATGATTTTCCCCTCATGTTTGGTGCTAAGGACAGGTTGCTCAGCTGGAGCACTGCACTAATGCTGAATATGTATTTACATTTGTGGAGAGATGTGGGATTCTTGGTGTGTGTCCCACCCCCTCACCCCCCACAGAGAGCATCTTAAGCACTATCTCCAGCACAGTGTGTGCTACCCATTAATTAGGACATCTTACATGCATTGCTCACAAGCTAATGCCCGGAAAAGTTTGAGATGTTCCAAGAATAAGAAAGCGTGCATGCTCCTGCCAACTGTGGTGATGGGTAAACGTTTGAGGCCTGTCAGCGGAAAATTAGATGCTTTTGTGAAAGAGATTTTGAACCTTTATTTTTGAATATTTATTTATTTTTTAAGGACTCACAAGCTTCAGTTTTCTAAAGTGTTTCCAGTACTGAGCTGAAACTCACTGTGGTCCTTGAACTGAAAAACTGAACATAATTTTGGAAAATGAGGTTGAGGATTCTAGCTGGGTGGTTGCAGTTCTCTCTTTAGTGTAAACTTTCTTGTATTCTGTACTGCATGGTGCATGGGCAGAGCCATTTTTTCATCTTCACAGATGACGCCTGCTGACTAAGCAGTTGGTGCTCTGTTAATCCTCTGATGCCAGACTTGCAAAGATTTCCTTGTAGGGTCAGTCTCCTCTTCAGAGAATAATTTCACATGACTTACGGTTTTACATTTACTTTGTAAGGTATTAGTTAAACCAAAACGAGACAATTGTGATTTCTTTGCTGTTGTACAGAATGCCAGATAGTTCACCTCTCCCTGATCTTGTTCTAGAAGTGGTTAAAAAGAAAAAAAGCGCTTCTCGGATTTTGAGTAATGATCTGGAGGATAGAAAGGCTCAGATACAAAGACTTGAAATTACCAACAAGCTGAAGAACTTCCAGCCGGTGCTGCTGCGCGTTCAGCCTGATTTATTTGGAAGGTTTAGCTCCCGAAGCCGTGCGGGTTAGGCAATACCAGCGGAATGGGGAAAAGGGTCGTCCTTGCGATGCTGGGCCCTTGGCTTGGCAAGGAAGCCGCTGTTGGAAACCTGGTGACTGGGGCTGACCTCACCCTGTGGCACGTTATCTTCGGCGTCCAAGTTGAGGTGTGCTTTTTAGATGGAGGAGAGAATATTTAGCATTTATTTTCTAAAGCTGAGGTATGTTTTTTAGATGGAGGAGAGATTATTTGGCATTTATTTTCTAAATTTTTACTCCTTTGCTTTTTTGTTTCATTTTAGGTAGATTGGGAATAGAATCAATTGTACCTAATATATAAACTTCCCGTAATAGTCTGTTTCCCCTGAGCGGGTTGCTTTCGTTACAAAAGGACATACAAATCTATCATGCCTGGCTGCCAGGAAGAGCGCTTAGATGTGGGTTTGTCCCTTGAAATTCATGTGGACGCTAAACCCGAGTGCTGGTTTTGCCAGAGGCTGCCGAGGCGGTGGTGGTGCTGCTCTGCCATCTGCTGTTGGGCCTCTGGCAGGAACACAGAGTTCAAGATGCAGGTATGGTTTTCTAAAACGTTTTTTTTAGAGATCCTGGTAAATGTTAGCGATTTTACAGCACAGGCATGTTATTTCTAGGAGCGTGTTCCACAGTAAACACTTCCTAATAACCTGGCCTTTTTTTTTTTTAACTGGAGTATGAATTAACTGCTTCTTTCAATGCTACACCATGGTTTGCAACATTCTTTTTCTTGTAACACAGAGGTGATGGTTGGAATAGTGATGAATAAAATAATACATGTATTTTTTTTTAAAAAAATAGATTATTTGGAGCTAGTTCTGTGACTCATTAGTGTTTTGCAGTTTTTAGGTCATAAGCTGTGTTGCCTAATTGCGTTTTGGTCTATGGCCTGCTAGGTGGTGCTGGAGTACTGGAGGTCTCGGCATAGTGAATTGCGTTTTCAACACACAATGATACCATGGCTATAGGACAAACCTAAAGAAGAGCTAGAAGTGCTTTCCTGTATTCTGTAGCTAAAGGAGACATTAATTCTGTGTTGTTTGCCAGTTCAGTGCAGAAATGAATAATTTAGAAGGCTTGATGAAACACAGTGGAACTAAAAGTTCAAGCTGCTTTGTACTCTGCTTCAAACCCCTCCTAGTTATAAAAGAAAATTCTATCTCTGGGTCTCCTCATTAGTCCCTAGTGCTTTAGTGGATTTACTGTTTATTATTTAGGATCTCTGCTTTGTGCAGGTATCTGGGTCGTGGTTGTTTATCTCACAGTGGTGAGGTCTTGGAAGGAAAGGAGTTTGTAAGTGACGAGCAGGTACCTGCCAAGCAAATTAAACATTAGTTTGCAAAGCTCAATAGCAGAACTTCCACCGCACTCTCCACCTTTCTCTGTCTTTTTATTGAAAAATACAGTACTGGTTGTGGGATAAATTGTGAATGCAGGCTGTGCATAGAGCTATCTCCTGCTGATTGCCTGGGTACTAATTACACAAGTAGGCATTTGAATTTGATGAGGAAACTTCACGTATGTTTGTCTGTTCTGAAACATGTAGCCCCTCTTTTCCCAAAATGTTTTGTCATAGAGAAGCTTACTTTAGTTTGTATTTGAGGTGGTAGCGTGTTGACTATTTAAGTGTTGCTGAGTACAGCTGGAAATAATTTTGTGTAAGAATAATCATTAATGTTACAGCTGATGAAGACCGTAAATTGTTTTATGGAGTAAAGAACTTTCAGTACTTGACTGTACAAGTAGAATATACTATTTTTATATTATTAGAAAAGCAGGAGATAAGAGAAACTATAGTTGTATGAATGAGTGAATCTTATTACTGTATGAAATAATGGAAACTGCATTTTAAAATAGTTTTAGCTGCAGTAGCTTGAGATGGGAAGTAAGTGGATTTGCAAATTGAGACCACATGATGTTTAAGTTCATGCATGCTAATTAGAAATTTGCATTTCTTTATGCTATATAGTCTATGGGTGAGAGTTCAGATATGTTATCAGTTGTGGAAGGTGTGGCTATAGGGCCGCAGATAGATGATGAGCGTTGCTGGAAGAACTAAAGCAGTGTCCAGGCTTGCAATTATTTGAAGGGACTGGATTTGAAGAAGAGAAAGGGAGCAAGTTGTAGACAAAGGGTTGTGTGTATCTGCATGAGCTGAATGATAAAACTGGAAACCAAGAACAATGACTTAGGATCTTTTAATGCAGAACAGTGGAGAATAAGCCTTAGCAAAGAAGTAGATGATATTGTAAGCAAACTGCAGAAGATCTTCTCTGAACATACTTAAGTATTCTGGGCATTGGCATTGGGCAAGTATTTAGAGTGTGTGAAGAGACTCACACTGATGTCACAGCTTTAACGTATCTCTGGGAGGAAAACTAAAATGCATACCCTCTAGTTCTGTGTGCTTTTGTGTTAGACTCAGGACACATGCCTCACAGGGGCATTCCAAACTGATTGTCTTGATAGGTTTTTCACTATTAAATACATGTGCATAATATGTTTCTAAAGAATAGCAAATAATTCTAACAAATTCTGCACTAAAGTTATATTTAATATACAGTACCTGTTACTTAAACATAGCATCTTGCTCTGAAGGAATTTCAGCATGCTACTTAACTACAGTCAGCATCTTTTTACTCACTTCAGTTAAGTGAATTCTGTTTAGGAGTGGACTCATTGGCTCAAAGGAGATTTTCATACTTGAAAGAAAATTTCAGCACCCTTCTGTGTAACCTAAGGCTTGTCATCGTAGGAAATATGAATTCATAAAACTTGCCTTGTGATAATTGTTAGGCACTAGACTGTCAGTTTGAATGATTGCACTTCTCATTATCTTCAGATGCTGCATGTTACTTTTTTGTCTATGAATATGTTGAAATGATTTTTGGCACATGCAGTCAGTTCCGTTCCTGACAGCAGCACTATTGTAGGTGTAAAGTGAGAAACTGCTGTAGTGTGCATAGAAAATCAGCTTTTTTACTTGGAGAGATGTGGGGAATGTAAGATAAGATATAAAGAATTATTCAGACTGGGAACACACATTGTCACCGAGTGAGGCTTTGTTTCGTAAGAGTGTTGTTCTTATTGACCTCTCTATAACACCATACTGATGTAGACAGTAAAAATTCTGGATTTTAATTTAAAATAGTCAAAATTTGGTTCTCTTATTTCGGTGACTTTGGGCAAGTATTTCCACAGAAAGGCAGTGCGAGATGTCTGCATTTAGTATTTTAATATGATTGCCTTTTGTGTCTGGTAACACTTCTGGTACCTGGATGTGATAATAGGAGGATCATTCCTGACACATGAAGCAGTTTGTTTGCTTGAGTTTCAGACTACTTTATTCCAGTAACGCAAACTGCTTTGGGCTTTAGGACATCTATAAAAATTCCCCATCACTCTTCGACTAAGCAAAGGCTTTGGAGATGCTCTAGAAATTAGTAGCATGATCGTCATGTTTGACTGCTG
Organism: Apaloderma vittatum; assembly: GCF_000703405.1. Taxonomy (NCBI): domain Eukaryota; kingdom Metazoa; phylum Chordata; class Aves; order Trogoniformes; family Trogonidae; genus Apaloderma; species Apaloderma vittatum. The sequence goes on along the minus strand of NW_009699334.1, from coordinate 48,455 downwards.
CTTTTCCTTTGGTGTATGTCCCTATACCATATCATTTTGGTTTATCCAAGCCATGCAGTGTGTCCTTCCAGCCACCCAAACAGTTTCAGCTCCAGAGACACAGTGATTGCTTATTTTACCCCTTGGAGGGAGATGGGAATATGATGGTTTATGTGCGTCACCTCCGAACAGCTGCAGCTCACAATCTTCCCCAGGAGTTAACCTAAAATCCTTATTACCTGGAGATTACTTGAGAGAGAGAGGTGAAATCCCTTGGCAGAGATAAGTGTAGCTGTGTAAGTGATACACAGCGCTAAAGCCTGAGATTTATGCAACAATCCTGATGTCTGAACTTTGATAAACTAAGATATGGAGAGGTTAAGTCATTTGGTCATCGGTAGAAGTAAAGTATACCTCACAGGCTTTCTGTAAAGCTGAATTTATTAATGCTTGGAAAGTGTTTAAAGCTCAAATGGGCAGTGTTGTGAAATAAATTATTTCTGTAGTCGCTGTATGTATCGTGCCTTTGTCATTCTCTTATTTCTGATTGTGTTAAAGATATTTCAAGTCAGTTGTTCAAAAGCCAGCGAATACCTTGATCTCTTACCTGCCTTTGCTGTGTTAGTATTGCTAACCTGTGCATTTCTGCAGGAAACGAGTTTAAACCCTTCCGTGGTGGGAACTGCAGCGTCCTTGTGCAGTGAGAGCGTGAGGTATGGAGGCAGAATAACCCATTACTCTAGCGAGCTTGATTTAGAGTCAATACCTGTAGTTCTTCCCTTTGTGAATAGAAACTAGGATAAATAATGGCCAAGCTGTTCTTTTTCAAAGCTTTGTTTATTATACAAGTAGATGAGGAGAATTCTTGTAATGTGGCATTTTGGATTGATTAGTTTTTTTTTTTAATTAAAAAAAGCAGTTGTGGCCAACTAAGGCTATGTAGTGCAAAATTATCCCGAGAGGGTGCCTTAGGTGTTCAAAACAAGCACAGGTGCCTGAGCTGTTTTGTTAGTAAATAGTGTGGACCAGCTGGCTGAGGTGCTTCTTGCTTTTGTTGTTTGTTGCAATGACCAAGTTTTCATTTCAGAAAAAAAGAAAAAAGATTCTGTGTACATTATGGATATAAAACGCTGTCATGTTGAGACTACAGTGTGAATATGCAAAAATGTGTGTCAATGTGAACTTTAAGTTATTGGCAAGCGACAGATGTTTGTAACAGAGGATGGAAAGATGTCCAGGGTTTCAGATCTGTCAGAAAAGGATGTGAAATGTAATTAACCTAAAATAACCTTTAAAATATTTTTGAGCCTGATAAATTAAATGAGCTGTTGAGATAACTTAAGAAGAGATTTTAATTTTATACCTTAAATAATATCCTATTAAAATCCTCAAGATTTTGCTTTGTGATGGAATCCACTGGGACTTGTATTTTCACAATGACCTCATGATTCCGTAACTTTGTTAATGTATTTGGTGAATATTTGCGGGGTAAGGTCTAGGTTAATGGCAGCATTTGTTCTTTAAGTGCTTGAAGCCACAAAGCTCTAATTGAAGATACAAATGTTCAAACCTCGTTATTTTGATGTAGTCATATGGTATGGTGACAGTAAAAGTACTTATAAGATGAACTCCTATACCAGGCTTCATAATTTGTCCGTGAAAACAGATGATTATGTGAAACTTGGAATCAAAATTCTCTGGAGTTTCACTAAAACATGAAACTTCAGGTCTAACATGATTTCTGTATTTGTCTTCACTCAAAATTAGAATTAAGTACTTGCATACCTTTAATATCGATAATGCTGCTGTGTGACTTGTTCACACAAAGTTACACTGCCGACACTAAATTTTTCACACAGAGACTTCTAGTTAGATACTTGGTTACCTGTTTGTTTCAAATTAAGCCTGCAGAGGTACTAAGGGCAGATTTGCATCTTGAATTCTCTAAATAGTGGTAACTGAACTAATTTAATGGATGAGCTGTTGCGATGGAAAATACCTGGCGTGTTTATCACAGTGTCAAGAATCCGAGGGCTGAAGACAAAGGTCAGGATGTTGGTTACTGCGGGTATTTCATCAGCGTTGCTACCCTTGGCTGCCCGTTTGCAGCTCTGTGCACGGGGCTGGCTCTAGCCTCAGTCAGATCTCTCCTGAGATCCCTCCTGCCTGGTCTGATGTGCCCAAGCTCTCCCGTGGTCTCTCAGAAGTGTTTGTGTTTCTTTGTAGCTTCCCATACCCCCAGAAAATAGGGAAAAAACCACAAAACCCAAACCACCACCCCGCAGTGAAAACTAGTTCCTATTTTTTGAGATAGCCAGAAAAGTTGTGAACTCAGACTGCTTTGTGCGTGGGTTTACTTCAGCTGTGACGAACGTAATCCCACTCCACTGCACGTTCTTTGGGCTATGGACCACTGCTCTGGGAATCTTAGTGTGAAAGCTCTAGAGTTGTGTCATGTCGTAGAGTTTTACTGTACTTTTGCTCCAGATTTGATCTCTTTCTTACTGTATGGTTAGTAGTTCCGATAAAAACTTTATTTCTGCAGTATCTGCTTGCTGAATGACTGGACTTTTAGTCCACAAGCAATTTGACTTAGCTCAGTACATAGTGTAAAATCCAGTTTGTGGGTATTATTAAGTGTATTGATAACTCTTTGTTTGCTTTTAGGTAAGTTTTTGTTGTCTTGCCTTAGTTCACTTACCACGTAACTTTTTTCAAAGGAAAGTAAAATGTAGAGTGTCACAAATTTAAAACACATGTATGTGTTTCCTATCAAAGACTTCTTAAATCTTAAGAAAATTTGCTAATGAAATAATTAGGTAAATTTGGCAAGATAAATTGATGAGGTTTTTTGCAAGAAAAGAGGACCAATTAGTAACACACAGAACTGTCTGAATTGAGAGAAGTACGATGTCAGCATTGTCAAATTACATCGATCAGGCATCAGTATCAGTCCTGATTAAATAGGCAGCTGTTTAAAGTGGTGTATTTGATAATGATATCTTTTTATTTTCCGTGTGATTACTTGCCTGATGACATGTTTATTTTCTCAATGTAATGTACATACTGTGTTTAAAATGTTGCTGACTAAGAAATAGTTGAATTATACCAGACATAGCTTAGAAAGAAAGTCAGACTTTCTTATGGCTAGTATGAACATGTATGAATATCAGGTAATATGTACAAACAAACTAGTTGATTTGTGTACTAACCTGATTCCAAGAGAGCACTCTAATAAATTATATGGAATAATTTTTTTTAAAGCTAAGAGTTATTTAAAAATGAGTTATATAGGTATTATATTTTAAAAGAAAATGGCAGCATGTCTTTGTATAAATGACAGATACTGAGAAGCTTGTGGGACCCTGTTCCATTTGGATTATTGTCAGACAAATCTGTGGTATCAACTTCCCTGGGAAAGTGTCAAGAATAGATTAAAACCCATTCAACTGGAGGGGTGCTTGGCCTTTGAGCCTGGCTCTGCAGTGATGTCGTAGATATCCCTTACCATTCTAATTGCTGAATTGCTCTATTTTTCCATAAGCAAAAACTAAACTCCTGCTCTTCCCCTTGGCTTACTATAAATTGTAGTAATTTATAGTAATAAGATGTCGTGGTACCCAGATTCTTCAACGAAGTAGATTAATGATGCATGTCCTTCCATCTGCTATCTGATTTCTGCTATCTGATTTCTTTTTTGTCCCATTATTAACACAGCTTTTACCATCAAGCTTTGCCTGTGCTGTATGAAATCTCCATCTGAAAATAGTCGTGGACAACAATTACCAATCTTTAGTTCCATTTTTCCTTGCATGTTGGGAAACTTCTCCAGTAGTTTGGGAGTTCAAAAGTATAGGTAATCACAAGTTCCCATTCTGGAGCAAGCAGTGAAAGGTTGGTTAAACTCCATTTTCTGTTAAGGAAAATGGACAAAGTTGATTTAACTCCCAATTTCACCTAAGCTACGTAATTGAGCTTATCCTTTTTGTTACAAACTTCAGTTCTGGGTAGAATCCCTCAGATCAGAGTAGTGGAAATTCTGTAATAAAGTTCACTACCCTTAAGTATAATTATTACATTTTCTGCTACGTGTTTTACAGGTTATTACTTTGATCCCATAAAATGCTCAAATGCAGACACGGCTGTGCTGAGGACCGGCTGTGTCATTTATGTGCAGTTTTGTGCCCCGATATGGTGTCCTCAAAGTAGGAGGGAAAGATTCAAGAGGTTGGGGCCGTGGCTGGGTGGTGCCACAAGTTCTAAGACTTCCCTTCCCCACCACCATTTGAAAAAGACAAAGCATCAGGGAGCAGCACAGGCCTTCTGAGCACTGAAACTTGGATCTTAGTAAGCAGCAGTAATCTGGGACCTGTATTACCCGCTCGGTGACAAGGACAGGTGATGCTGACCCCAGCGTGCCGAGGCAGATCGGACACTGTCGAAGGAAATGTTTGTGGGAGACTTCACATGTTTCTGTGTCAACTGGACACAGGCCGTGCTGGGGCACAACGAGAGCAGACTTTACCCATTCATGGTCTTTTCATAGGACAGATCAAGCTCTAGCAAAGAGCCCACAGGAGGAGAGGTAACGTTACTTTTGTCCTTAGCAGCTCTCAGTTCTGGTTCAAAATATAAGTCAAAACGCTACCACAAAGGCTGAAACTGAAATATATGCAGGCAGAGCTAAAAATAGTCAAAAACGTGCTCGAGTTGCTTTCAGTTTCAAAAAGATGAACTGATTTAGAAAGAGAAAGCTTGTTGAAAAGTGAGGAACATTAGCGAAGAGATCTGGATCTTTACTGAGTTAAGGGACTCTTCTTCAAGGCAGAAAAATGCAGTGTTCTCCTCTCCTACTCCCGAATAAGATTTAAGACTAAGTAAAATGAAAGCAGACTGGGTAAAAACAGAATAAAGGAGGTTGTTATTCAGAGAGTAAAAGGACATAATGACACAGCTTTAAAATAATTTAAGGATGAAATCTGTGAACTGCTATTTGTGCTGTATTGCTTAAAATGGTTTCAGTAGCTGAAGACTGGAAACTGGCAAATGTGGTACCTTTATTTTAAAAAAAGGGATCCAGGAGAGATCTGTGCAGTTACAGAATTGCAGAGGTTCTCTTAATGCCATAGTTGCCTGAATCCAGATTCCCTTGAGTGTAATTTACCCTTTGGTTCCACGAACACAATATTTGAACAGAGCAGCCTTACCAAGTCATTCGGATAACCCCGGCGGTGCTGACCTCACTGCTTGTACTCTGCTCTTACAGTATGTTTGTCATCAGTGGTTTTGTATTTATTTCTAGGTCAGCAATTATGATGCTGAATAATGTTATGGGCGTGACTGTTCTATTGACACAGAATGGTCGAATTTTTGGTAGTGATTCTTCTTCTGACAGCTGCTTTTAAAAATTCAGTTGACTGGCAGGTTCTTAACCAGAGGAAGTTTATTTTATTTTATTTTATTCAGAAATGTAGTTTGCAGGTAAGGTTTTTACCTCTGATGTCTATGTGTTTACTTTATCAGCAGAGGTTGTAATTTAAACGACCCAACCCCCACCTCCCCCATCCAAAAGCACCTCAGAACTCTTCTCAGAAATTACAGTGATTTATTTGCAACCTCATTTTTTTCCATAAAAATCTCACCAACTGATATTACTTCTACTTTTCTTTAATTGGAAAACTGATACAGCATTAAAATAATTATTTTGCCTGAAACTGCCATCATCCTAGCTGCTCTGAAACCTCCTGGATAATCTGCTCACTCCTCAACTCTTGTTTCAGTGGGCAGGAAGGGGCTTTTTTTTTTTGTTTCCCCCCTCTGCTTCCTGTTGCAAAAGAAGCTTTGAAGTCAGAACTGAGAAGCAAAGGAGACTGCTGGTGTGGGAAATTTGGGAGCATGGGACAGAGAGAAAACTGCCACACTAAACCGCTAATGCTGTTGTCTGATAATGTTGAGGTATATTTAGAATCGTGCTGCTGTTGTCTTGTTTGTGTTGTGTCCTGCAGCTCACACTTCCATTTAGTTGCTTTCTACTTCAGTGACTTCAGAAGGAAATCTTAGGAGACGGGATTATTCAGCTTTATTACCTATTCCGCAGAGAGCTTCTCCCTCCCTTGAATTCCACCTTGACTGTACAGACTCGTGTTCTTCTGTGAGATCATTTTGTCAATGCAGGCTTATTTACTTCACAACTTTGACAATTTTGGAAGGCTCCTTTCAATATTAAACCATCCGCCTTTTGCATTAGCAAAATTATTTTCCACCACGGGACTGTGGATTGCCACTGTTGATTGCCAGCGTTTGTTTCTTCTATGAAGACTTAGTGTTTTGGTAGAGTTGACTTCTCTGTTTTCTAATGTAGTTTCTTGCATTAATTAGTTTATTTCTGGATCCTGTCAGATTCAATATGATGCCAGTCTTCTGAGAAGCTTCTTTTGTTGATGCTTTTAGAAGAGGCTCCACTTTCATGGAAAGAATTTTTTCCAGGGATGCTGCCATGACTCAGAAGACCAAGAAATCTTGTGGCTTTGTATTTGTGTTTAATCAAACTGGCACTCATCATCATTTTGTCTCTTTAGAGCTGGAACAGATCTGTGGATGAATATGTATTTTTGGCATTGGCTTTAACTAAAATTGAAAGTAACGGTGTAAATGATCGTGATTGCCAGAAACATGAGCGGCGATAGGGAATCAAAGCTTCTGCAATTGTTACTTCTCTCCTGGTAACTTCCAAGCCGCTGGCCAGGCTTGAAAAGAAGAAGAAATGTCAAAAATAATTGTAGTTGCAATTTTATAAGAATTGGAACCGAGTGGGAGACACCCCCTCACATTCCCTGAGAGAGAGACGGTTGTTTATTGTGGCTTGGGCGCACTGGCTGACGCTCTCGATCAGCACGAGGAGGTGCTGTGTCCAGTTGGGTGGAGGTGAAATAGCAGAGCTGACCTTGCCTCTGTGAGGGCGAGATGACAAAAAGACAAACCGAGTCTGTAGGAGCCTGGTGTCTTGAGAAGCCACTTGTTCAGATATTGCAGTGCTGAAAGCATCTGACATCCTTCTGGTTCCACAAGCATTGATGTTAGTGACCTGCCCCTGGGCAGGACTGCAAGGACACCTTTGAAACGCTTCTTGCAGTGCTTCCTTGTCGTCAGCTTGGCGCGTTACTGTTACTGTGGCAGGAGTGGTGGGATGGTGCTCCAGCAAAGTGAAGATCTTGCCCCGTGCTGCCGCTGCAGCGCTCCATGCCTGTCCCCAGGTGGGGCTGCCCTGGCAGGTTGGCACGAAGAGATGCTGGGTGTCTGTCCTGGACTGTTGGTCTGACCTTTCAGAAAGATGGGAGGGAGCACGCATGTTTTGGTTGTGCATATTCTAACAGAGCATACTTGTGGCATCATCTGCAGTTTATTTCTTTTCTTTTCTCTGCCAAAGACATTAAAAAAATCAGTATTCTACCAGCTTGAAAGAGAGACTATTATCTAATTGGCTTTTGGTTAGGAGGATACTGATTTCTAGGTCAATGTAAAACAAATGAGCATTTAAATTGAAGAGGAGCAGCTGTTCCAAAGCCCCTTTCCACAGTGCCTGGTTTTGTTAAGGATAATTATGTCTAATTTTAAATTATGATAGCTTTGAGTATTGAGCTTTGCCTTGTTACATCCACTAGCTCATTCTCCATCAGTAAGAATGTTCCATCATGAAGCTAGGTTCTGATTGGATTTATTTTTCTGGGCCTTTTGAATTATGAAGATAAATACAGCTTTAAAGATGGGATTATCAACACTTTGATACCGATGTTAGCATACTCCCATTTTATTTTTTGAGGTCTCAAAACTGATTTAATGTTGTCAGATTCCTACGGGAATATACTGCTGGGAATATACGTATTTATGTAAATGTATAAGATTTTTGTTCCTATTTTTTTAGCTTGAAAATGGAAACGTGAGACTCTAGTGCTGAAAAATCCAAGAAAACTCTTGTCAGCCCTTGGAAAGAAACATATGCTAAAGACATCCTGTGGATTACATACTGCTTGTCTCAATTAACACGTTGGTATTCTTTCTCAGTTCTTGAGACAAAAGCCCAGGTGACAATTCAAACGATGCATGAAAATGATATTTCAATTTTTTCTGCTAAGCTTAGATTTTTTTTTTATACAAAGAATAACAGATTTGAACTGCTAAGCTCAGTGTTATATTAGTAATTCAGTAGGATGTCTGAATGCTTTAAAGAGCGTATGTAGTAAATAAGTTGCTGCTGCAATTGCACCTTTGTTTTTATTAAATGTTCATTGCTGTACATCGAAGTATTATAGTGTTATGCTTAAGAATTCTGTTTGAATTGAATTTGGAGTGAAATGTAACTATATCAAGAAATATGAACTACGTGGGTTTTTCTCCACTTTTATTTGAAATCTAAGCATTTTTTTACCCGCTACTTTTATGGAGAGAAGGTTGTCCTCACATACCTTTCAGAATGATCAGTGTCACGCTTTTCCTCTGAGGAATATTCTTCGAGGTTCTAAGTCAACATCTCTTACCGTCTATTGCTTCTTCTCCCATGACTAAGTGTAATAGGTTCTGTTAAACAAAACCAAAAAAGTATGAGAGATTGCTATTAATTGTGATGCATCTGCTTTTTTTTGAAAGAAAAGAAAAAAAATAACAGAGCAACTCTTAAAAATGAGAGGTCTGGCACAGATCTGGGAGGAGAGTAAGAATAAAGAAAAGTAATTTGTAATTGCACTGTAAATCTTGGAAAACCCCAATAAATTTATTCTTCTGGTTTTTTTTGGTTTTTGTTCTTAGTTTAGTGGATAAATGTTGAGAAAAGGGATGTATGTAGAAAATGAACAGCTTTAACTTGTCTGTCATTTTAAGGGGATTACAAAATTGTGAGAAATGAATAGCAGAAGTTTGTCTGAGACCAGAAAAGGAAGAATAAAAATCTGTCAGAATCCATCAGCAAAAAACTGTCATGAGCAATCTCCCTGGATATCAATGTAAGCTTAGTCTGATATAGACAAAGAGAACAAGGAAGAGTAAGCCCCTCTACCTTCCAGTGTTTTGACTTGCCATCTTCAGGTGTTTATTTCCAAGGAAAGGTTTGGGTGTGTGTATCACATTGAATTTAAGCCGGCAAAATGGTACAATCTTGGGGGACTTGTCCAAGCGTTTTAATGTCAGCTAGAAAGCAAGGTAAAATTCAAAGTATATTGAAACAAATTGCACGTGGATTAAGTTGGGAAAATACTTTCAGTGCTGTAGACTCTCTACTGAGCAGAATAATTAAAGAAATACTAGTTGTTACCTTTTATGGTTTCTTTTTTCTTTTTCTCGTAATGATGTTTGACAATCTATTTAATTATTTGTAAATGTTATGCTACTGAAATAGAACAGGTTCCTTGTTTTACGAAGTATCAAGTGTTTGTTCTGAAGAACTTGAGTGTCCAAAATAATATATCAAAATATACTACGGATATAAGAGGAAGGTACAGTGGAATACAGCTTGGTATAGTCTCATGCCTTGGCCATTTCTTTCTGTTAAAACTCTTTAACTCTGTAAAGGAGATGCTGTCTCCACATAAAAGTTGTCTAGCTTGTACTTCAAAGTCAAACATGACTTTGTAGATGAAGACTCAGAAGCAGAGACATTTGGGAAGAGTTTACAGAAACGGCAAGTACGTATGTGCAAACCACTGCTGCTGCGGTGAGGCTGCCGAAGAGAGCTGCCAGCCGGGCGTGTGGGAGAACCAAAGAGGAGGGGGGGGAAATCCTACAGATAGTGAAAATTTGAGGGTATTTTTTAGCATGTGCTTGCATGAGATAATGAGATCTGTCTGTAATTTGTAGCTTTTATAGAACCAGCTTCTATGGCAGAATAAATAGCTCCTGGTATGACTGGATTCATGATGTCTTTCCCACGGGATTCTTGAAGCTACAGGTTTTGTTGTTTCCATAAACTTTCCTGTAAATATTAATGCCTTTCATTCGGGAAACACTCAAGGTTTAATATTACGTCCTTGAGCTTTGGATTTGTTGTCATTCTGATTAAAGGTATTCACTGCTGATGTTTAAATCCAAATTTCTCTAAAGCATGAGGGCTGACTTATAATGAAGTAAGAGAATCATGATTTGGGCAATGGCATCTAAGTGTTTGCTGAACAGAAATTTTATTTCTTTGGGTTTAAATTTGCGGCATATATTGGAAAAGGTTTCTCTGCCTATTGAAAAATATATATTTTTAAAAAAACACATTGTGTTTGAAATGCAGCATCAGAGAAGCTACTTTCCATTGTGTTCTAATGCCAGTTTACTGAAGAACAAAATTTTTTACATAGTGAATTCAACATCTTCTGTAAATATTGAAGTTTAATTGAAGATTCCTTTCCAAAGATATTAGATTTCAAAGGGGCTTGAGCCAAGGAATTTGCTTCTGCCTGGAAGCTGGTGTCTCTTCTGAATGCACCTTCTATGGTACAGTATGAAAACAGTTGATCCATAGATGAATGAACTCTTTCCTCCACCCTCATCGACAGCAAATTTACATTTGTATGGAAATTAGTGGGTGGTGCCGCCCTTCATCGTGTGTTGAATGTGGGGGATGGAGCAGCCTTGCCCAGGAATCTAAACGTAACAAACTGGGAACAGAAAACACACTGTGAAAGCCTGATTAGTGTGCAAACCTTGAGGATTTTAGACATTTTTTCAGCGGTTCTTCTACAAGGGACCAAGCCTCACAAGCGGAGTTTGTTGTGGTTTAGAAAGAGTTTCTATTGTGGTTATTGTTAATGCACAGCTTAGCTCCTAAGGTCTTAGTTTATCAAGCTGAATCTTGTAAATGGGCAGGAAATCTAGAAGAAATTCAGACAAACTGTCAGTCTTAGGTTGACTGTCAAGGTGGTGTGGTTTGATGTTTTGGATATTTTTCTTTTTTTTTTCTTTTTTTTTTTTCTTTTCTTAAAAGTTAAACTCATCAACCTTCCTTGTTTAGGCAGTCTGTCAGTTTATGCCAAAAGGACACGTTTTTAAATCTCCAGATAAACATAGCTTGGTGAAGATAAATAACTGCCCCCCAAACACTCAAGTATTAGATTGACAGTGGAACATTTGGTTTATTTTGGTTGCACAGACAAATGTTACCAACTCAGTTGAAACTGTCAGCTGATAATCTTTTGGAAAGGGATCTTTTTTCCTAGCAGACAATATGTTATGTAAGGAAGTGTTGTATCTTTAAGGATTGCCACAGCTTGATGTTCTGTTGCTTTTAGTTTTGACTAAATAGTGTAAGATATGGAATGAATTTTGAGTTGTGAAAAATGCAAATTTTGAATCTCAATATTTTAGATCAGAGAACTGTTCTGAAAAGTTCCTTGATAATAAAAGTATGCCACAAACAGCATTCCATCTTGTTGCAAACCATTGAAAAAGTGTTTGATTTTTTAAACCTTTTTTTTTGGTAGTACTCTTTTTGTATGGCAAAACATAAATAGATCTTCATAATTGGGTCATCCCGTTGTGTAGTGTTGATGTCCTTCACTCCACATCTCCCTTGATGGGGTCCCAGTACTGTTGAGAGGCTTTCTGGTGTTTCCATAGTCCATAGTAGACATTGCAAGTGGCTTAATACCTTTTTCAAGTTGTCAGCTGTTGGATGCACTTAAGCTATACTAGAGAGTACACGAATTTTTGATCCACAATGTAATGATTTGCTTGCTAAGATAACCCTTACCGGTTTTACTTTTATGGTTATGGTAGGTTTCCATTCTGATGCAATGGTATAGACTAAAAGTATGGCAGAGTGCGGCGCCAAAAACCTGAAAGGACTAGGAAGTCATAGCAAAATGAATCACACTCTGCCTAGTTTAATTAATTCTTAATAAACTGGTGAAACTTTTTCACTGGATGCTGAGGGATTCCTGAAATACGCCTCAAGTTTCAAATACAGTTTAAGATACATAGAAGGTATTTTATATTCAGCATAGATAGCATGACAAACTGAACACAGCTCCAAGATGGGCCACGTGATTCTACAAAGATACTTCTTTGTGCATATGTATACACACACTCTAATAGAATAGATACATTACTCCTCTCTTATTTATCCCCTTTTGCAGTTGCTTTAGTGATTAGAAGATATGAGTAATAGAATAGTAGCTTATTCACAATTTCTCAATTATTTTTTGGCAAGATGCTTTGTACATGGGAACAATCGCACGACTTCATAGCAACTTCCGTGGTCACTGCTTTCCTAACTGTGAAATTGTTATGCCTTTGGTCATCTTCCACTTATAGAATCATAGAATCATAGACTGGCCTAGGCTGGAAGGGACCTTAGAGATCATCTAGTCCAACCTCCCTGCCATGGGCAGGGACGCCTCTCAACTAGATCAGGCTCCTCAAGGCTCCGTCCAACCTGGCCTTGAACACCTCCAGGGAGGGGCCAGCCACAGCCTCTCTGGGCAATTTATTCCAAAGTCTTGCCACCCTCGTACTGAAGAATTTCTTCATAAAATCTAATCTAAATCTATTCTCCTTCAACTTAAACCCATTTCCCCTTGTCCTGTCAGTGGACACTCTTGTAAAAAGTCCCTCTCCAGCCTTCCTGTAGGTTCCCTTCAGGTATTTAATGATGCTATTTAAAAATCTGGGGGCTACATAATAACTGAAAGAATTGTGGCTTTGATATAGTGAAGTTAACGGGTGGAAAACTCTGGTTGTCTTCAGGCAGTTATTGGAATTGTTCTGACTTCTCAGATTTTTCTTCTACAAGACATAGGAGGAACAGCAGCAGGCAGTGGACTGAGGTCTGAATTAGGATGCGTGAGAAGAGGTTTCTTATCGATAGAAATGGAATGCTGACCAAAATCTAAGCGCAGATCCCTTCTAGAGTTTTTCTCTGGGAGCTTGGGTTGGTTGCTTTCTAGTGGGTAAGGAGTAAAACTGAAGGTCCTCTTAATATTCTTGAATGTCTTGTCATACTTGTGATTTTTCCTGTTATAATTAAAGGAGATCAAGTTCCTGAAGTCTTTTAACCCTGATCTTTCTTTACCCTGGGAACATTTCTTTTGTATCTTTCCATTTTATCAAAAGTCAGCTTGAAATACAGGTGACAGACATGATTTTCTGTAATAATCTCATCCGTATCATGTATAGAGACAATAGCACTCATTTCTGACACTAGCTTTGTACTTTCTACCTAAATAAAGCCATAGAATGCTTGTACTGGGTGAGCCCATTAGCTTGTCTCTGATGCAGCAGCTGACAGCAGGTGTCTAAAGCCATATCTCTTCCCAGAGCACTTGCACCTGTTTGTGACTCTTCGTCATCTTTGGTGTGTTTTTCCTCTTTTAAGAGTTCTTGGCAGATTCTTTAATGAATTTGTCCAAAGGCTTTTAGCCATGCTCACGATTATTGTATTTTTTTTATCCCCAGTCTTTTGCAGTAAGAAATAGCTCAATGTGACTGTTATGTAAAGCAAAACCTCCTTTTATTTCTTTGGAAATTGCTCTTAACCTCTTTTAATTCATCCCAGTCCTGGCAAGCTGGTAAGTTGTCCTTCCCTACTTATCAGAATAACCGTTGCAGGGACACACTTCCTGGAAGTTCATGGCTCTTTCCATTTCTTGATGTCTTCAAATGGAGATTGAATAGCTTTGTCAGAGAGAAAGCTGCAGCCAAACAGGAACTGGTTCGATCATGTCCAGATGGTCCCAATGCCACGTTACCTTTTCTTTTTTCTTGTTACTGCAGGGCAAAGCAAATTTCCTCCAGATTTGTTAATTTGATGGAGGAAGGAAGAATTGAGTTATGAACTTACTGAAGTTATTGATGAATAAACTTTGATTTTTCTCTTTTATCCCACTTCCTATTATTTTTTTCTACAAATATTTTATTAGACCCTCTTTGTTTCCTGCATCTGAAAACTGAGAAATTTATTTTACTATTTATTTTTTATAGAATTGGTAAAATTACATTTTATGTACTTCAGTTTCTTTAATATCTTCTTTAATACCTTCCTTAATATCTTTTTATATATCTTAGTGAAATGTCTTACACAAATACATTATAATTTTTCACTGGAGACTTCACTGTGAACCTTTTAGGATGTTAAAATGAATATCTAGGGATGGCATAATCTCTTGATGAAATGACACATGAATTTTTAAAGGTAATATTTTGTAAGAAAAAATTTCGATGTCCAAGAGTTGCTTTTAAATTACATTTGTCCTTTGCTTAATCCAGTTTGGTACTAGGAATTCTCTCCCACTCTCTTTCATCATTGCTTTCCTCTGCTGGATTTTGCTGAAGGAAGGAAACACGAGCAGATGAGCATCAACAGTTAAATAGGAGGGAGGAGAAGGTCGTTACCACATTTGGGATCTTTTTGGTGGTGGTTTTTCATCTGATGTTTAAATAAGAATTGTTTGCTCTGAAGAAGGGAAGGAGAGAGGAAAAACCAAGCCTGCTTTCTTGCAGCAGCTCTGATTGGCTTCCTACCCCAGAAACTGGGTAAGGTTGGCAGGCAGCCAATTTGAAAGCATTCTCCCCAAGAAAGCTTGAAATTTGGAAGAGAACAGATGATTCTCATGGTATTTTGAGACTCGTGCCAGCCTCAATCAATTATAAGTCACTTGTGAAGACATTTGGAGAATTGGCAATGTCTGAACATTAAGGTAAATAATCCAGGAGGATTAGATGTATGTGTGCTAACGAGAATGTTTTCAGTTTTGGTATAGCAGTAAGTGGGGTTATACGCTATTTTTACCAGGCTAAAATCTTCTAATTTAGCGGCTGATTTAGGAGGAAAATGCGATGTGAATGGCACTGCATAATTGTTAGGATTTCTTGATTCCTTCACGGTACACGTTGTTTAATGTGGCCTTAGTCAGAAGAGGTGCGATCAACGATCTCCAGTTAGTGCATGTTGTAATTAAATATTCGTAAAATCTATTGCAGGCAAAAATAAACTGCAAAACGCACGTGAGATATCTGACTATGCATGCCAAAATGTTTTGTTTCTGTGGGATTTTTTTAAGGAAAACCACAATTTGTTTGACACTAATGTCTGCTAAGCGAAGCTATAGTCTTTGGTGTATTTTTCTGAGGAAGTTTGTTCGATGGCAAAATGCAAGAAGTAATATTTACAATGGATTTCAGCATTATCACAGTGAAGAAAAATGGTCTCTAAGGTCCTTTGCAACCTGGACTATTCTATGATCTTATGGTTCACTCTGCTTTTGAAGAGAGCTTTTCCTGTATTTTTAAGTTGCTGTTGTCCCCGGTGACAGAACCTTAAGTTCTCACGAAGAGTTTTGTGCACGGCTCGGTGTTTTCCAGTTCTCTTTGCAAAAGAAGATGCTGTTCCTTTAAAATCAAGTGGCTCATTGAGTTGTTTTCACTAGCGCCCTGCTTTTTATATGGTACAGTATACTCCATGCAAATGAGCTGCCTGCTCAGCCTCCGTGTGGCTGCTTGCCCTGGTGGGGAGCTCACAAAGACTCGGCAGCCCTAATTCAGCATTCAGTTGTTTCAAACGGCAGATGGAAGGAGGTATCGGCAAGATGAGGATTTATTAGCTACTCACAATAAAAGACCACACTCGCTCCGCAGAGGATCAGAGAAAAAAGCCTGGTGAATGGGATTGAGTTGTGTCTGCTTTCAGCTGACTTGACAATGATGTGTTTAGCTCATGTGACTCGGTCACTTATCACGAAGATCAGCTAAAGGTTTCCATGCCAATATATATTCCTTTAAGCACCGTCAACCTGTGTGCTTGCATTGAGACTTCTTTTGGTTCGCAGCTGTCATAACTGTGGGAGCAGGAGTGGTTCATCGAGCCGACCGCGGGCTGGGCTCTCGGTGCTGCATTTGCGCACTTCAGGATGTCTGGCTGAAATCCCCTCAGAAACACAGCTCGTGATGAAGTTTGATTTTATTTTTATTTTCTCTAATATATCTTGTAAAATCCTTCAGAGACTGAAGTTAGGTTCTTTTTAAATACAGTATTTAGAGGATATAAATAGGCTCTTCCTAGGCTTTTATCAGGAGATGAAATCTGTTGCTTTAGCTTTCTGCTAAAAAAACTGAAGGTCGTTGCGGCAGTCGGTTGTTCGTTATATTTGCAATATTCCCTTTTGTCCTTTCTAATATAGAAAGGGCACGTGTAGGACAAAGGCTCCTTGACATGCTCAGTAATTTAAATAATACTGGGATGAACATGCTGAGATTTTTATTGAAATGGTGTTTGGTGTAGCTAGAAATTATATCACTGTTTATTTTTCACAACGGCTATATGTTTTTGTTTTAAAACGGGATTGGGATAATGTACAAAAAGGGGCAAAGTCTTCTTTTTGACCTTGCTGGAGTAGTCTGCGTGAAGGTAGCTGGAAAACAGAAGCTGCAGGACAGACTGAAAAAGCCTCAGCTGAACTGTGCTTTTTCTGGGTTTTCTTTTTGCCTTTTTGCCACGGATGACGATGAGGGAAGGGCTTCTTAAGACAGCTCTGTCAGTGATTAATAGATGAATGAATTCTTAAATGTTCAGAACTTGCAACATGTGTTCCAGACCCTTCAGCACGTAAGAGTCGCAAAATCTCATCAGCGAACTAAAGAATATGCCGTGTCTGCTGCAGACGAGGAGCCCGACAAACCTCACAGATAGCAGAAACAAAAGAATGTGCAACAGTATCTGAAGAATCTGACGTTTGCTTTGTCGTACAAAGGAGTAAAGGAATTTTTCAAAATTTTATTTTTCTGAATTTCTATTCTTTTGTAGTGAGGTTTTTCCCTATTTTAAATAGTACTGTATCCTGTGTGTCCACAGAATTGATTTTTTTTTTGGTGTGGCCGTGTGTTTTTTAACGGAAATGTGACCTGGATTTTGTGGGCTTATTACAAACAGTAAATGAAGGCAGCTGTTGTAGTTTACTGATCCCTTATAACAGCTCAAGTAAATTGAAATAAAGCAAAAATATGTGTGTCTGGGATCTGAATTAAATTCCACTCTTCGGACTTACATGGAGTTTGGATTATTATATAGTTCTAGACAGTTGTGTATGTGAGGGGAATGAGACATCCACCCTTGAAAAGATTTAGGGAAGTCGAACAGATTTTTTTCCAATGTGACCTGCTAAATCTGCCACAAAAGAGACAGACAAAAATTACGTACAGATAGAGACCGTGGCTGCAGTTCTTCATAACAGGCAAGTGAAAAACCACGTCCTATTTTTAGCAAGTGGACAGAGGGGGGTGGAAGGGGGAAAAGTTTGGAAATAATGGACTTCTTAACAGTTAGGGAGCAAAGCTAGCCAGAGGCAGGCGAGCTGGAGCAGGAATTTGTGATCAGCAGGGTCGAGCTATGGATGATTCAAGTATTCTTCGAAGAAGAGGGCTGCAGGTAAGTGTAACTTCAGTCTACTCATTTTTTTTATCTTCCTACTTGCAATGTCGATGTCTTGTAAAATGCTGACAGTCTTTTGAAGTAAATCAGGTTGACTGAATACATAACAGTGATGCTAGAACTTGAGTTTTTCTGGTTTCACCCAGTGTATATTTTATTAATTAAAAGTGAGATTGTGTATAAAGTAATAAAATACAGTTTGTTAATTTCTTGGTATATATCCAGTAGTCTTGTGACTGTTCGTATGAAAAGAAGCAAAGTCTAAACTATGAGGCTTACCTTATTTTTGAAACTTCACTTTTAGAAATAGTTACAAAAATCTGTTATGTGACTTTTCAGATCTGCCTTAGAGTAGCCATTTTAGTCAGGCATTATTTAGAAATAAAATGTCTAGGCAGAGTGAATATTCTCATTTATTTTAGAGCTATGCTTCTTTATTGCTTCAAATACTGCAGTGCAACTACCGTTAAGTTGAAAGTAATATTTCTGTTTTGAACTTTAACACATTAGTGCAGTTTTATTTTGTCGTGGTGCTGTGAAAGTTTTACTCAATTGCGGTAGGATGATAAATGTGGTAATTGGTGTTAGTGTCTGGGACATATGACGACTGAACTGCCTCTTATGGAGTAAAACAGCTGGAAGTGAGTGAGCTCCAAAATGTTTTGTGAGCTGGGCATGGAATGGATTTTTTTGCTTGAAAGCAGGTTTTTTTTCCTTTCTTTTTTCGGCGTGGTAATGGGATATAGCCTATTACATACTTGCTAGCATAAGTAATTGTTTGTAGACCATGAACCTTGCCTGTTAAACAACAGAACAGGCATGGGTAATTTAACTTCCTTTGAGGAAAATAAATTCAGCATTTTAACATACTACCATTCATACTTTACAGATGCTTTAAGGCAACTACAGAATAATTGCTGCATTATCTGGATGTGTTCTGTCTCACCTTTTTATATATTGTATGTGTTTTGATTTTTCTTTGTGCCAACTTATTAATATTACAGAAATAGCTTCACACGGCTTTCTTTAGTTTTTGCATAAACAAGTATATGGGAATAAGTAAGATTTGGTTTTGTATAAACTGGTATTTATTTTCAGCGTATTTAACTAGTCAGAACTTCATAACCAAGAAAATTGTTTCTGCCCACAGAAAATGAAAATTTTTCAAGCCCTGTATGCTGATTGTTTGGAGCTTTTCTGAGCCTAGAATTTCTCTGGGATGTTGGATCTGTTTGACGTGTCGGGGAGTGGTTTTCTTGATGGTGCTTCAGAGGAATACTGGGAAAGGGAGAGAGGGTGGAGCTGCCCAAATGTCTGCCAGTGGCAGCAGAAGACACGTTTGGGAGCGTGAATGCATTTCCTTGGTGTAGCTGTGTAGTGTGGGGGGATTCAATAACTTTAGTAGTCTTGAGTACTTTTTCTCTGTATGGAGTGTTGTGTCTGTATGGGCTTGGGTAGGTATGTATAAATGCACAGACCTATAGATAGGCATAATTAATACCTACATCAAAAATTCTTCTTCAGGAAGTAAGAAAATATGCTTAAAGGACATCAGAAAATAAAGTAGATGTCCAAGTCCAAAAGGAAGTTAATGCTGGACTTTTTGCTGCATCTTGGAGTAGACAGTTTAGAAAAAATTGTGGCTCAGAAAAGTGCCTGTTTTATAGATAACCTCAAATTTAACAATCAGGAAAAATTAAAATGCTGTTGGTTCATGTTGGTTCAAGGCAATACGTTTTAATTACCTTGTTGGGGGAGCTGGGTGATAATAGTTTGGAACTCCATTGATGAACAAATTACTTTCCTAGTTCAAACTGGATGTTGATGGCTTTAAAAATGAACATCCCAGCTGAAATTAGGTCCTCTAATCCAACCTCTCCACTCAAAGCAGCACTAATTCCAAAGTCAGATCACGTTACTGAAAGTCTTGTCCAGGCTGATTTTGAGTATTTCTAGGGAGTGGAGTTTTGCAGGCTTCTTTGGCACCTGTTCTGGTACTGAATCACGTGCACTGTGAAAATAGTGTTTCCGTTATATTTTGCTATAGCAGAATACCTTCCACAACCTATCACTACTATTTCATGTAGTATTTACAGACTGCTGAAGATTGAGATGAACAAATTGATTGGTTTAGAATTTTGGTTTTCATTTTTTGTGTGTTTTATTTTTTAACCCCCAATGATCAGTGTTCCTGTTTTATCTTGATAACCTCTAATTATTGGGGGCAGGGAGGAGGGGTTGCTTTGAACGCAGTTGATTTGGACTTGTACTGATGTGGCTTTGCTGGGACTGATGTGTTTTAGGGGTTTTGTTGTTTGTTTTCGTATATTCCTGCTCATTTGGCAGGAATATATGAAATACATGGTGTAATCTTGGTTTTTTTTGGTTTTTTTTTTTAACTCCTTTACTTGAGATACACTTGATATCACTACTGTGATTCTTCCTGTCTTCTCTGGTAACTTTTCTGCTGTGATCCCTGCAGTAAATAGCCGTGGAGCAGTGTAAGCAGATAACCTAAGAGAACAGGAATTGTTCCTACAGGCAAAGTCAATATACTAGCCTGTCTGTATCACCTTCCTCCTTTGCTCAGTCTGCTTTTGATGCAGCCTGTTTGGTGTCAAAAATTTGGTCTACAAATTTGTACTAGTGAAATACATGGAAATGAAGATCCAGGAGGGGCAAATCAGATTTTCTGTGTATGTATAAATATCCACGTGCAACACACCTAGTTTGCTCATGGTCTGATGGAGCTGTGCATTAGTATTGACAGAAGACTAGGAAAGTGCTTCTAATAATGGAATACACTTTTAATTTAATTTTAGGTAATGAACTTGGACTATTGACATAAGTTACGGCCTAGGGACAAGGGCTGATGCAGGTGGTGGAGCTGCTTCTGCTGTGTTGGCCAGAAATCTCTGGGGTTGTGAGTTATTTGTCGTGATATAAATTGCCACAAATGTTATGAGGCTCCTAGGTGTGTTATTGTTCCCTATACATGTGTATCATTTGTTCTTGCTGGTATTTTTGTTCAGAGGAAAGCAGTAGTACCCAGTGAGTCCCTGTGAAGATGAGCTTGTATTTTGAACACGATCTTGTACTAGAAATCTTTAAGTGTGTTTTTTTTTTTCATTGCAGCAGCTGTTGCATGTATACTTCTACTCTTCTCATACATGCAAGAAATTAAAATTTCTATCCTCAAAATCCCTATGAGTAAGGGCAAGTAATAAATGTAATGAAGAGTGTGATATTCCAAATTTCAGATACTTGTCATGGAGCTTATATTCTGTATTTGTGGTACTTCGGCAGTATTCAGATATGGTTGGACATTATCATTATCACAGGTTTCTGCATCCACATCTTCCTGCAGCGGTCTGGCCCCTTTCGTTTACTGCTAAAATTCAGGCTAAGTTCAGCTGGTTAATTTACTTTGTTGTGCTGGTTTCAGTGCAGATGTGAAACACCAACAGTACTTTTGAATGTGTTTATCTTGACTAGTGTTTTCTACGGCATAGTGTGTTTGCCTAAAATACGTATATATATGTGTGTGTGTGTGTATACACACATACATGTATACATACACACACATATATATATGGATATGCATATACACATATATAAACCCCAGTAGAATGATTTCTTAATGCTACAGATAAATCTTAGATTTTCCTCCAGGGGGAATAGGACATGGAGAATATAATCTCAGAATATTGGGCAGACTTGCTTTTGAGTTTATTTATTTCACTCAGAGGGCTGTGCACTTTTTTTGTTTTGCTTTGTGGTGAAAGGGAAATGGTGGTTACAGAAACTCCAAGCTTCAATATATTTAACAAGAGAAGGCTTACTGTACTCCTCAGTTTTCAGTACAGTTTAAACCTCTGGGACATCTTTGGACATAATTTAGGGACCATGAGAATTAACCTGCTCTTCAGTTTTGTTTCCTTAAGAGCTTCTTTCATGACTGTTGAAGACATTTCTTGCTGACTAGAGCAAGGAATTGTGTTCTGTAAAGGAAAGAAGCTGTTTACAGTGAGGAGAGACTCTGAGTGGAACTCAAAATTTGATTCTTTTGTTCTGCTTTTAAAAACTTTTGAAATATGCTTCAACTGAAATGTTAATATGTAAATTTTGAAATAACTTTAATTTGAAGTTAGGGTTTTTTCACTTTAGATTTTCATGAAAACGCATACATACATGCACATGCGAAACTCTTCAGATGTTATGAGTCTATTGGGTTAAGTTTTTTTGGAACTGCCTGCCGTAAGGTGTCCTGCTATGGGCAAATACAGGCACCTGCTCTCAGAAGAAATCTAGCTTGGCTTGATTAGACTTTGAGTCAAAAATTTGACTTTGAGTGGCTATTTAAAATTATGTAGATTACTCCTATTTTTATGCCTTTGATTCTTGAGACACATTTTTCTTGACTTACATTTTTTTTTGTGCTGTGCTGAGCTGTGCATCCCATAACTTTCCATTAGTCTGCACTCCCCTGTAAACTCCCTCCACTCCCCCAAGTTCTCAGGTCAGCGTTCCACAAACAAAACTTGCTTTGCCCACGAGTGGTATTGGCCTCGGTTTGGGGTTTCACCTGGACTGTATAATTTATCTTGTGCTTCTTGAGGCTTGGTGGGAGATAATGGAAAGTGGGTTGAAATAGAAGCTTCGGAGGTGAATAGTTTCTCTCCCATCCAGGGGATTTATATCCCGTTGGGATACCCATCATGTGTTTAAAAGAAACAAAGGGAAAAATCCGTCACGAATTGAGATGACAAAGTTTGAGCATCTGTCCTTGTAATCTTTGAGGGGATTGTTTTAAGTAACATTCTTATAAAATCTTTGAATAATAAACAGTATAATCTGGATAATATTTCTCTTAATCAAGCAAACCACCGGTGTGCGTATGCCGGCATCCTGTAATTACCAGTGGCGTTCTCATGTATACGTGGAAAGATGACTTTGCTCTGTTCTTAGGAGAAGAATGACAGTGGTATGTTTATATCCAAACTGACAGATCTCATTTGAAAGCTCAAAAGTTAATGTTCTTTAGAAAGAAAGAGAAGTCAATTTCATTGGAATTCTGTTAAGAAATATGTAGATATTTCTTTGAGTTATGAAAGTTACCTCTGGAAGATAATATTAGATAGTAAAGTTTCACAGTTGAAGTCTGGAATAACTTAGGATGGTTTTCCGTAGTTACTTGTCATTGTACTTGAAGAATTCAAAACTCCCAAAGAAAAACAAATCTCCCATGGAAGATAATCACATTTCCTTTCTAGTTTAGATTCCTTGCATCAGCAAGACTGATTTTATGCTGCTACAGATCTACTAGAGACATAAATGAATTCACAGATCAGATGACTGCTGAAGGGCTTCCAACAGTGATGATGTAGGCAGTCACCAGTTATATTGACATCTGAAGAAGAGGAGGTGGTAGTATGAGAAGATAAATAAAAATGATTTATGCAGATACTGAAATTGTAAAATTGTCTTAGGATACAAAAAATTGCATACTGTTTTTCTTTTAAAAATATTAGTTTGAAAAAAGTTGTATTTTCGGGCTAACTTCCAAAAGAAACCAGATGTCATACTCAGGCTTGGTTCCTGTTCTCCCACTAAATCAAACTAAAAGTTTGTGCTTGGATGCCGTACGTTATAACACAGGAAAATGGATGGTTACGACATGTATGGGTATATTATGTGTCCCTGTAGGGCTGAGGATTTGTGCTCAGAGAGGCTGTGGAGCACTGCTGATTTTTGGTGGGTATCTGCCTGGCCCGTGAGCTTTTGAACTAGTTTGATATTTCAGGATTGGTGCTTGTGGTCCACTTGCAATAGAGTAGGAAAAGAAACCGAGTTTGGGGAACTTATGCTTCTGGCATTCACTTTGAAGACATTAGAAAATATACCAAGGGAAAAATGTAAAACCTTGTCAGAATGAAAAGTCCTTGAAATATGGACAAGGATAAAAGGTTAAATGGTTTGCTCAGGCAGAAACGATAGCATTTAGCTGCTCTCTTCAGGGTATTGTTAAATTGGCCTTGATAATTTGCTGTAGTTATGCTTAAATAAGTGCTTTCAGTTTGTCAGTAAGGACTTTGTGATTGCTTGTATAGCCGAACTAAACTTTTTATTTTCAGCCTGTAAGAAAAGATAAAAATGCCAGTAATTAATTTTACTACTTCAGGAAGAAAGGGTTTCTGCGCAGACGACTGCTTGAAAGAATGAGAGTGTGTGTGTGTATGTGTCTGTGTGTGTGAGTAGACGTTGGACAAAGGGGTTCTTCCCAAAGATCAGCAGTAAATATCTTTTTCATATGTTTTGTTGGCTTGGAATTGTCTGCTTGGTGGACTTGCTTGTTGCCAGGAGAGCACGATGAACAGTTTTTGCTGCTGCTGGTCGTTGCCAGACCTGCTGTGTGGAGAGGGGCTTTTGTTTTTTTTCCCCTGCCATTAGCCGCTTGGGGTGCTTCTCTTGTGCCACTATCACTTCATTTTGCACTTGCCTAGTCCTAGAAACCCCAATTCTTAAAACGAAAGGCCAGTTCTCAAACCTAGCAGCGCACCATGCTGCTACGTGCTGCAAGCGCGGGGTTTAATCTGCTTATCTTTAATAGTCTCCAGCCCCGCTTACCTCTCTAATGGGAAGAAACGTCCTGCGGTGAGGCAGCGTGTGTTTTGCTTCCAGGCTTATGTCATCAGCCTAGAAGTTGAAATTGGTCAGAGCACTTTTTTATTTTTCTGTCAGTTCTGCTGATTACGATTGCCTCTTCAGTTTCTCTAATACACTGAAAGATAGCGGGTTTTGTAAAAGGAAACCTATTTAAAACATGCCAAGTGAAAATCTAATTTTGAAAAGCTGTCAGTATTAATTTGGGGCACATAGTCCTCTCATATTTTCAAGGAATAAATATGAAGTATCTTTCTGTTCTGAATATTTGTAAATTCTGGCTATTAGTAAAACAAATTACAGAAGTATATTATGAGTTGCAGTATTTTAATAACACCTAGAAAAGACTAAAATGTCTTTCCCATATGATTTAGCAGTTGTTCCTCTTTTGCTTTGTGTTAAATTGCTTTACCCAAGCCATTGGAATTGTAGAATCACAGAATGGCCTAGGCTGGAAGGGACCTAGAAGGCACAGGAGTTTACCATTCATGGGATCAAGACAGGATAAGCTCTTCTATGGTGGTTGTTCTTTAATTTCTAGAAGTTATCATTGAAAAATATGGAGTCATTTCTTGACTCCATGTGTCTAGAAACGGTCTGTGGTATTTTTGTGTTATACTCTGAAGTATACAATATTAAATCTTCAAATGGCATTTATTTTTAAGGGTTGCATGCCCTAGACTTTTTCGAAAGGCATACTTGACACAACGGTGAGATGCAGGTATCTGGATTACTTTATGCAGCAGCTACGTGAGCAGCAGAGTCTTTTTGCCCACCGAGCATCGTGCAGATGCAATTATTTTTCTCTTCGCGTCCAAGACAGTTCAGGTATTCAGCGTAGTTTGTGTTGAACTGTGTGGATATATTCTAAAGTTTCAACTGTGTGAATATACTTCAGCAGCCTTTTTCCTTACAGGAACAATCTGTTTGAAGCCTACATATTCTTTCAGGAATTGAAGAAATGGATTTGGCTTTGGTGGACTTAGGAAGATTTTGCTATTTGAACGTTCATGTTTCTACTTGGTAAAGATTTTTATTAATTATCCTGCAGATTAACTAGGGTAACTCCCAACTTGGTTACCAGTGACACATTTGAAAGAAATTGCTAAACAAAATAAAAACCATCTAAAAATACAGGAAATTCAAGTGGCATGGAAATGATTTGTTAGACTAGGCGTAATTTAGCCAGGTATGTGTTAGGGATATTTCACTTACCTCTTGTGAGAACGCTTTATTTATACTGTAAATAATGCAGCGCTGAGTTCCTTAAGCTTGTCTTATGAGCTTTGAAATCATTATCTCCATGTGGAAAATTTCTTACAAATCACATTTTTGTACTTTTTGTGTTTCAGAGCCAAAAAGAAAGACTGGTAGGCTATGCCTCAATTAATTTGAATTTACTAATCTTATGTATTCCATACTAGAAATCTAACTTCAGCTTGAATTCAGTTATTGTATACTATAGCACAAATACATAATACATGGCATTTTACACAAATGCTTCTATATGGTTAATCTTCAAAGTTTCTCTTTTTGCTTTAAGAATTGAGAATGATACCCCATTAAAAGTTGTAAGTTGTTTCAGATTTTGATGGCCTTTATTCCAGTATTCAACCCCACTGTCCTTAACTATTCTTCCATATCAATTTTATTGATATGTCTGAAGGTAATAATGTCCGTTTTTCCATGCATTCTGACATGTTGTCTGCTGCGGGCATTTGGCTGAAGCGTTCTGCAGCTGGCTTTTCATAGTACAGCAAATAAAGTGTTTAATTCTCCTTTCCTGTGCAGGATATCCTGACATAGCCCTGGCTACCCTTGTAATGAATTTCTTCTTTCT
This sequence comes from Apaloderma vittatum, assembly GCF_000703405.1. NCBI lineage: Eukaryota > Metazoa > Chordata > Aves > Trogoniformes > Trogonidae > Apaloderma > Apaloderma vittatum. Next base: position 22,578 of record NW_009699334.1, on the reverse strand, counting down.
TAAACAAACCATTGCATTTATGGTTTTGTATTCTTATTTCTCTTTGGATATGAGATCCATATTAAAATCAGAGCTTTGAAGTTAGTGGCTCTTTGTCTCTGAATACAAACAAGTCATTCTCTAGATGCAAAGTGGTTCCACTCTGGTTTTACCTGGCTTTGGTCAGATCTATAAATGCCTCATTTTGCTAATGGCAATGCTCCTTTTAATTCGGATTGTTTTAGCACAACAGATGCTTTTGTAGCTGGAGATTTCTCCTTCCAAAATGCTCTTGGATATTAGTGTGATAAAGTCATGTTTGGAATGAGTTAAAATGTAATTATTGCCTATTGTATAGCATAGCTTAAACAACTGCAACCTGATATAATTACTTTTAAATGACTTTCATCAAAATATGAAAATATTAATTGACTTTGACATTTATCACTTGGTTTCTATCAGCATAGGCCAATAAATGTCACTTGTACTGGCAGCCAAAAAACCAAAATCATGTCAGCTGTCGATGGGGTGGGTTAGTGTGCTCCGTGCATAAGGTCCTTTCTGCTCCATTTGCTCTGTGAGCCGTGGCTGGTACCTGCTGGTGATGGCTCCAGGCTACATTGGTTTGAAATAGAACAAGCTAACCCCGTGGTGGTCTCCTTCCCAGCAAAGGTGTGGCCCTCAGACTGAGATAACGTGTTTCTAATAACTGTGTTGCTTTTGTCTTTGTAAAAATGTGCGTAATTCAGCTTTATTTTTCGTAACTCTAGTGACCAATTTGGCCGATGTGGAAGAACGTGCACTGACCACAAGAGAGGTTCCCCCTGTGGGGGCTAATTGTTGGGTACATGTTGGGAGGAGATCAGAATCTTAAAAAACCTAAAGCAATGAAGATAAATTTAAAGGCCAGAGGAATGGATTTGCAGTGAGGCAAGGGCAAGAAAAAGATTGAACGTGGATTGATATGAGCATTACAAAGGCTGTGGGCTGACGGTGTGTTCTCTCTAATGGTCTCCAGTCATTTACTGTTTGTTTTTCTAGCTTTTTATTTTCTCTTCCTTTCTTAAATGTGAATGTCACACAGCTTCTCGTACGTAGCTTGTCGACTGTTTTGGCAGGCCCTACCTGTGGGCCAAATTTAAACCTGACAGTTCTGTTGCACTTCATGTCTCAAAACACTTATTTATGAAATAGCACCCCAAATTGTCGTACTGAATGGGCAAATGTTAAAGTTCTTTTAACGACTGTGTGATTGGGGACAGTTCTGCTGTGTGCTGGTGACTGCCTGCTTGTAAATTTTGATAGTTTGACAGTGCCGAGCTGATATTTTTCTTCCAAAGTGGCTACCACGAAGAAAGCCCCTCAGGGACATGAGACTACTGTGGACTCAGAAAGCAATGTTGTGCTTGATTAAGTTTAGACAGATGATGGAGCGATGTAGTAAAATCATTTTTGTTAAGGCATAACGTAACATAGAATGCAGTGTGGCACCATTGGGACTGATAAAAATGAAATACTAAAGAAAAACCATGCCCTTACATACAGCTTTCAGCAGCAGACGCAATAGATGTAATTTAGTCTTGTGGTGCTGGAAACATAATATTGATTTGCCATGAATCAAGAGAAATAGCTTGGTTGTATGGATTGTAGCAATCTTGGTCAAGCGAGTTACCTAAAAATGGTTCTGTAAGAGAATTCCTTCTTTTTGATACTGATGGGGAGGCGATTGAAGCCAGGTAAAAAAATCCAGTAACACATCTAAATGGGAAGCTGAGAGGTGCTTCATGTGCCGTTGTTGAGAACTGCCAATTTTCCACGTACTTAACTTCTAGTTTTGAAAAAGAATAATTTCTTGAAAGCTAGCCCTCACAGAAGTTGCATAAAATTAAAGGCAGTGGAGTGAGAGGGGTTTGGGGTAGACCTTGACTTGTATTACTTGCACAAATAACTTAATTTTTTTGTGTAGCATTTGTGTACCACAAGATAACCATGTATTTTTATCTGTTTTTAAAAATCCAACAAAATAGCTTTTGAGATGAAGTTGCCAGAGGTTAGTCTGATTACTGTGTGGTGTGCAACTTCTTTCTCTCTTTGACTTATTTCTGAGAGGCAATAGTTCTTTTGGTCTTTAACTGAATTCCTGGACAAAGTGATTTCCATTCCTTGCTTGTGGTTTCTTTTCCTGGCAGATAATACAATGCTAACAAACAGTTTTACTGACTTCACCTTTCAACCAGAAACAGCTGTGTTTTCTTATTGTTTAAGACGTTGGTGTATGCCTTTCATTCATTTGCTCCTTCATCCTTAGGTGACCTAGATTCTTCCTGAAGTAAAATTAATTTAAATACCCTCAATATAGACCCTGATTTTAAACAAAGCAGTCTAGTACTGGTGTCTTGGGTTCTTGAAAACTCTGATTTCCTGGGTCTTCTTATGTGCTAGTCACTAGTATCACAGGAAAGTGAGTATTAAGAAATGACTACTTATTTTTACTTTTGAACTTAAAAAGTCCCCACTGTAGGCAAATCAAAACGTCACAAGAGGGCTTTGCCTCCCTTCGTAATTCCTCCCTTCTCGCTAAGCGGCAGTGGGCATGTCCCAGTTCTTCTGCCGGCGCAGAGCGGTGCGTGTTGCATCGTGGGACTCCAGAGGAGGCTTCATACTTTGGTTCCTTCTCTTTTCTCAAAATTTTGGCATTTAACAACAAGCATTTCAACATTCTCTGCTTTTCTTTCAGGAAGTGAGCTTGATTAATGGCAGCAGGGTGCAAATGCAGCCTGACCACTTGAGAGGAGAAGGGATGGTTTAAATGGAATGGTTGCATTTTTTTTTTCCCCTCCCAGTTAGCCAACTCATTTTCTCCCTAAGTATTCTTAGCTAAGAATTAGTGCTTCTAAACTCCTAGGAGGCAGATTTGAGAAAGCATTAAAATAATTCCTTTTGGTATTTTGAGAGCCCCCCTGCTTTTCTGAACTAAAAAAAAATAAATAAAAATGCAGCAAGATATTTAGCTGTAAAAATGAAAATACGAGGACTAGACTTTTAGGACTTTGCTGAGTATTTTTATGGAACTGATTGGGCTTTTGTTTATTTTGTAAAAATGAAGAAATTAATGCTGTTTGCTTTCATGAACCAATGACTGGCATAAATTTACAGTCTTGTGTGGAACAAGTTGTTGTGAGGATGGAGAAGGATGCGTGACCCAAATTATGTGTGAAATCTGCAAGCGCTCAAACAGTTTGAGATGCTGAGTCAGTTGGAATAGAACTCTCTCAAAAAAATAATCCTCTTTCGTATTGGCGTAACAAGCAGGTTTAGGGACTTTATTGTGCTGCACAAATACAGGGAAAAAAGCCATCTATAACTCTTGAAGTGAATGGGGAGATCTTTCCCAAATGTCAGCCACGTCCCACATTGTCTGCCACTTCTAGCCTTTGATGTGTGAAAATTTTAAAAAAGCAAAAATAGAATAAAATCCTTTTATTAGTGTAACAGTGATTGATGGTTGATGTTATGGCTAGAAATTGGTTTTAAGCACAATATTTTGGAACAGTTTGAGTAGTACTATGGGCTGTTACTTAATGTGTCTCTCTTAATATTTTCTTTTTTCCGCTCTCTCACAGCCTTTCAACCATGCAAACATATGTTTGGACAAGGTACCTTCTTTGTTCTATTTGAAATAACATAAATAATTATTCCTCCTTTTTTTGCCCCTTCCGAATCTTCCATTTGGTATTTGTGTTGTTGCTAATTTACATAGTCCTAAAATGCTTCATAGCAGCTGGAAAACCACATTGAAAAGAAAATGAAAAAAATGATGCAGACGAAGTATAAAAATAACTCTAAATATATTTTAAATTGTAGCAAAGGACTGTGCTTAATTCCTTGAGTGGAGCAAAGATTTGTCCAAATGGAAGGCATTTTAAAGACTTGTACTTGGGAAATGTAGACAAGGGAGTCAGAGTACCTCTAAAGATCATAAAATGCAGCTGAGAGCACACTAAGGTAGGGATAAACATTCATAGCATTTGAACGTTATATTGAATTTTAAAGGTTAAAATTTAAAATCAAATTTAGAGGATATCTGTTCTAATTAAAAATGAATATGAGAATAATGAATGTAGAAATGTTAAACCAAGGGCAACGAGGACCAAAAAGGATGCCTGCACCCCACCTCCCATCCTCCCCAGCAGCATTACCGCCTTCCTTTGTGCTGGAAGTTTAAAGATTGTGTGCTGGTTTTGGTAGCAGAAGGTGAACCAAACCCAAGCGAAATATTTGCAAGAGATTGTGACGTAGATTTTGGCAGACATGACTTTGAAGTGCAGTATAGAGAACAAGACTTTGGCCCTCTAATATATGTAACATTAACACCTAGGTACGTGTTTGAACGTACGTGTCAGTACTGGCCAAGTGATGTGAGAGCTCTCTTTAAGTGACAGAAAATGAAGGAGGCAGCAGGATGAATACAGAAAGGCAGGAGGCAGGCTGGGCACACGGGGAGAACCCAGAAGGACATTGAGGACCCGAGTCCTGCAGTGCCTTCACATCTGAGTCTTGATGCACAATGTTAATTCTTGTTACATTGAAATGAGTTCTTGGGTCATAGCAGATAAACCGAGCGGTTTGAAATCTCAGTAATAATAAAAAAAATCTGTCAGAATCTGACAAGACTTTATAAATTGAGCAGGAAAAATAAAAGCCAGTGAAACCAAAATTAAAAACTAGCAAAGCTGAAACCAGTTAACTGTAGTTTCAACAGTAGTTAAGATAGTTACAAATTATTTACCATTTTCACTGTGAAATAAGCGGTTAGGTTATTGAATTGTTTTGTTTGAAAAAATGGCTTTAGAAATAATACACTGATCTGCTGAGATCAGGCAACCCAAACCAAATGTTTTTAGAATTGAATTATCAAGCAGCTGTCATGTTCTTAGGGGGAAAAACCCCACAGATTTAAATAGAATAGAAAAATCATAGATGGAAACGAACAATTTTGTAAGTTTATATGAGGGAAATATGGAAGGGATTGCTGTGTCAGCATGTTTTCTGTCCTTTAATTTCCCCATTGGACAAGAAGATGTACTTAACGGTTAAGTTTTGTTTCCCATATTAAAATCCTTATTTGAGTCTTATAAATGCTTCCGTACACCATCTATTTATATTATCTTTTACTAAACTTCCAAGGAAAATTATAACTGAAAGAGTTGGTTTCAAATGCATATTGTGGATGAAAGGTTGCAGTAAATGTTGAATCTGATCATATGTATATACTGTCTTTTGAATGTTTCTGGAAGCAAATCTTATTTTGCTGCTTTAATATGTTTGAAGTCCAAATTAATCTTACACCTAGATTAGCATTACTGGGATGTGATAATGGATTAAGTACTGATCTTTTTTGCCCGTTTCATCAGCTGCTTTCTTCTGCACGAGTGGTAATTGCTTTGGAATGGAAATCTTCAAATAGTATTTCAGTTGATAAAGATTTGTGCACTATCCATGCAGATATTCTTTTGCATTAAAAAGGATTTTTCTACCATTTATTTTGACACATGTTAAATAGTGTAAGAGATATCAGACTGTGAATCATAATTCCGTAAAGAACTGATGTAGTAGCTATACGAGTAGTCTTTTGGAAATGTAAAATCATAACATGGAGATCAGCTCATGAAAATGTTGAACTAAAAATAGGAGTATCAAGTAAGAAAGAGGACATTTATCGTACAATAATACCTAATGCCAGAGGACTGACTAGACACAAAGTAGAGCTGTTGTAAGAGGACAATGTACAGACTTAGCTTGACAAGACAAAGACAAACATTAGAAGAAAAGCACTAACGTTAGTACTGTGAATAAGGTCTCCTATTTTTGATTCAGGTAAAAATTCATCTATACTGTTTTAGTCTGGATGGTTAAAGACAGAGCTGTAAATTTGATGGACTTCCAACCTTAGAACAAGAAGTCGGCTTTCCACATCAGATGTGGGGCGGGCGAGTGTTAAGAAAGTTAATGAAGGTAAAGGGCCGTGCGGGAGGCTGACACCTGCATCTGACCTGAGCTGTGGTGGCCCCGTGTCCTGTCCTTACCTCGGCACTCGCAATAGTTTTACCATGGCCTCTTTGCAGGCAGTCTGAGAATTAACTGAGACCAGTTATGCTGTTCCTCAGGGACAATCTCAAAAAAGTGGGAAAAACTTTATAGTAATTTGTAAGGGCGGCCAATATACCATTGGGATTATAAATAGTAACTCCTGGTTACAGGAAGGAGATTAGGACTCCACTGACAGCAAAATACTGAATAAGAACATTTGCTAAACACAATTCAAACTTTCAACAGAAAAAAGCATTGCAGAGGACAAAATCGGGAAGACCTATCAACCACTGACATAATTTAACAAGAAGTTGATTTTTGAATGTGGAAGGCTGCCTTCTGATGCAAAATAATCTCAAAATAATACCAAAAGAATAGCCAGATAGACACCCTTTGTCCACTGGTGGTGGACAAAGTAGAACTGTCTCCGAAATACTTAGAATTTTAATTTTGACAAGCAATGCTGATGCATTAACAACACTGCCAGCAGTGTTAGAAGAAATAATCCTTTCCCAGTATATAAAGCTTGCATCGTTGTCTCCAGAAGCTGACCCAGGGAGAGCTGCCACTCTCCTTTTATTGCAGTATTAACAGTGGAGATTAATCCATCGGTGTATTTCCAAAGTCCATAAGTATGTTTAATACGACAATTAATAGCCAAGTCAAAATTAAAGTAAATATTTTCATTGATTAACATACAGGTGCTAATTCTTTTTTCAATGGTGAAAGCCTTACTGTTTAGAGAAGCAAAAACCTGAAATAACAGCTCATGGTAGATGCTGGTGGAATCAGATGGAGAATCAAATGACAAAACCTTGGGATTCTCAGTGACTCTTTCTTCTCCTGGAAAAAATCCTGATCCACAAGGTCTTCTCGAGCAGTTTGATTCCTACTCCTGGAGTGCATCCTCCTCTGACAAGACGGGGTGATTTAGCTCCATCCATTCCAAATGACACCTTTGTGGCTTAGGAAGTATTTCAGCGGAGACCTCAGTGTAGCTGCAGCAGACAGATCCTTCCGCAGTCTTCGGTTGCCGAGAATTTGGGCCGATACTCTTGCGGCTCATCTCTCATAAGACGACTTGTAGCAGAGCGCGCTGAGAGAGTGGAGTAAAAAGCCCACAAGGTTGTAGGCAACTACAGAGGATTCACTGAAGATGAGCCACAAAACAAACAAAAAAGTGCCCCCACAGAAAACGGCAATGGCAGCCGTAAAATCAGATAATAAAGCGATCCTACCATGAATGCAAAAAAGCAAAAGACAATTAATCCCCCCCAGAGAATCAAACTAAACAGAAAACAAAAAGCAAACAGGCTTAGTGCACAGAAGCACAGGCATATAGCAGCAGCCATGTTGTCACTAAAAAAAAAATCCTGTCCTTAAGCAGATTAGGAAAATTCCTCTTGCGCTAAGCTTTCACAGTTTAACTGCTATATTTATTGTAGGCTATTTTTGAATGCCTCTGTAAATTGCACATCCAGAAAATGCATTCCAGACACCTGTGGCTTTGAAGCCTTTTGTTTTCCAAAGAATAAAGTTAGTTGGAAAAGAAGATGTTATAAGTAATACTGCAATCTGTGCTGCATCGGTGCATTGGAACAAAATTTGCTTTTCTGGTTTCTTTGAAGTTTTGTGAGTTTTCCATTTATCCCAAGAAAATAGAATTTATTTGCATTCATAGAAATGGTGCATATGTATATATATACACACATATGTATGAAATAATATATATACATTGTCCAGTTTTAACTCTTCAGGGCCAAAGAGAATGGAGGTACTTGGTAATCCATATTGCTTCTGTCTCTCTGGTCCGCAGAAAATTAGTAACTTTTGTTTTCCATTTCCACCCCCCTTAGGTTCACCCATTTGTACGCATTATTTCTTGTGCCAGCATTGTCCTTTGTTCTGAGTAGCTTTCCTTCCATGGGAATTCTCACTTGATTTTACTCAATGAATCCAAGAGACTGTCCCCACAGCAGGCAAAGACCACTTTTGCTGCAATGATGGCTGCCAGCATTTGAATATTCATTTCTTGGAGATGAACTGGAGATGCTCCTGTGCTGAGCTGCGGAAGGCGCTGCTCGCGGCCTGGGCTGTCACGCTGCTGCAGACCCTTGGGAGCTCCCTCTCTTCTTTCGGCTAGAAAGACAAGCTATTTCCACTGCTCTGAAAACTTGTTCCTTAAAGTGGTGCTTGGAGGTTTTATCTGTTTTTAAGGCTCAAGTACATATTAGATAGGAAAATGAATTTTAAGAATAGTAGCTAGTTGTCTTGACTAGGAAGCCTGTCTTTGTGAATGACGTGACCAGAACCAGACGCGGCATCATAGCTGCTGGTGTGTTTCTGATTGAGCTAATGGCATTATAATAATTTCCATGTTATGTTCTGTCCTGTTCTTGATGCTGCCTAACAGCTTGCTTGGTTTTTTTCCACACTCCAGCTGTACCTTGTTTTCAGTGAACAGTTCGCAGTTCCTCCCTTGTCCTTTTCAAAATTAGTGCTACCTTGGCCTTACAGGGATGTATCAGTAGTTGTGTATGTATTGATTCTGGCATTGTGTTGACCACTCACCTTATAAATTCCTCAGACTGTAGGGGTTTGCAGAAAATCTGCATGTTTGGTCTTCTGCAGTATGAACTAATGAAGTGTATGCAAGAATTAATGGAAAACTGAGTCTCTTATCCAACATTTTGCTGCAATAAAATAACGTACTTCTGATTTCCTGCATTAGGGTTGTTTGGTTTTCTTTTTGTTTGTTTTGCTTCTGTTTGTAAGGTGTTTCATGCACTTAAAACATTACCCAGCTTTCTGTCTGAGCACGTGGGGTACTGAGTGTGCTTAGCCTGTTTGGAGGTGCAGGAGTGCAAGAAACAGAATCTTACAATTCATACAGTGAACAAGGGACAAGAGAAAGGGTGGCGGTCACCCGTGAAGAGTGAGAATGCCTCAAGCCAGCATCTGAAAACCCCACAAACCCAACAAAACAACAAACCAAACATAGTTGGATATATTTCACCTATTTTTAACTTTAATAGAAGTAGAATAGGGTGGGACGAGAGTAATCTCAATGAGGTTCATAGATGAGCCCTACAGAGACATACTGAGGTACTCCCAGCGTAACCGTGGCAGCCTCTGTGCCGTGCCCGAGATGTGCATTTCAGAAAAAAGGGCAACCTGCTGGGAAGCGTGGACCCAATCTTTTGGGTAAAACTCACCTTCAGGTGATGTCACTGGATCCTTCCGTGCTGAGGAGGCTGCTGCAGCAGAGGTGATCGCTAAAGAAGGGAGCAAGCTGGTTGTGAGAGTGGGAGATTCTGGTAGTAAATACAGTTGGATGGATTCCGTATATAGGATGTTTGAGGAGGGATATTTTTGAGGTGAACTTCAGGTTGCCAAGTGGAACGCTGAAATACAAGATTTCCGTGATAACATTCTCTCTAACACCTGCCAGCTCCATGTGTGGCATCTGGGAGAAAGAGATTATCAGGCCCCATGTGTGGCTGACATAACAGTGTAAAAAGAAGTGAGTAGGTGTGATGGGAGCTAATCAGCCTTTTGGGGCTGAAGGTGTCTCTGCCCGGGAGGAATGCTGCACCTTGTTCAAGACAGAATCATGCTGTGGGCACTGAAACGTAAAAAGAACGAAGAGGAGCGGAGACAAATCTAAAATAGCATTTCTTCTTGGAGTTCAGACTGGTCTTTCAGGAAGCAATTATTTTATCATGTCCAAAATATTCTCTCTGTTGCTTATCTTAATGAGGCACTGGTGCAGTCTGTGTGGACAACTGAAATTTTCCGCTCTCGTGACTTGTCCCACCTTTGCAGTTTCCCTAACCTTGTTTAATGTTTTCTGATTGTTGTCACTGTCCTGATCTGATAGTTGGGAACACAATCCTGGAACTGTGTGTTTTGCTGTTACAGGCTGGGTTTCCTGCCCAAAGAGATTCTGTGATGTAAACTCCTCTGCCCATACGTCTTCATCCATCATTAAGAGTAGAGACCGACAACGCTGTCCCACAGGTTATTCTCCTGTGGGTGGGGGCATGGGATGCCTGTTACAGGGGATGGTTGTTTGATGCCAAATATAATTTTCTTTTCAGGCTTCAAGAATTAGTGTGGAAACACTTTTTAAGTTCTGCTTTGCTCCCATGCTCAGTAATGAGCACAGCGACTAACTGGCACTATAGGCAAATTCACTTCCCTTTTTTTCTATCTTGCTGTTATATTATTTGCCCGTTGGCTTTTTGAGCCCTTTTTTGCTCCCTGATTTATCAATTCATGCTCCTGTTCATTATCTCTGGGACTGAACAGGCAATGGAATGCTATTTAAGTATATTGAAATTAGGAAAACTCAAGCCATTCTATGAAAACTTGTAATATTAAGATGGAAGATAAGGTTTAGTATTCTTTGGTAGTTATTTTACAAATAATTCTTTATAGTTTGTTTTGCAATATAGATTCTGCTTCCTAAAACCAGTATATGTTTAAATGCTCTGTGTATATCTGCATTTAATGTTGAACTTGGGTAGACAGGCTTATAAATATTCAATTAGAATTGTTGGAAAAATGAAAGTAATATATTTTATTAATCTAGAATGTCTATTGATTTTTAGGTAAGTAGGCATAATTCCTATCAATTATATATTTTTTAGGGAAGTTGTACATTGCAGTTTAAACAGACTAGGCATAGATGGTGGCTAGCTTCTTACAGATGGAGGAGGAACTGTGATTTGACTCCAGTTGAAAAATATTTCAACACCGTGTCAACAAAGCAACACACTTTCCCAGGGGCTCATCTCCCACTAAGACAGTGGACTTACTACTTCTAAAAACCTGTTTTTTTTCCTCTGAATATATGTATTTTTTTTCCAAACCTCTGATAGCCCTTATCTCTGTGTGAGTGATCTCAGAATTATTCTTAGATAAATGTCAGGCTGTTTTATTATGTTTCAAAGATGAATACTTCTCTAAAAATAAGTGATGGGCAGAAAAAAACCATAGTCTAATTTGTTATTTAAGAAGGTAGTGAGGAGTTAATAACAGTGGAAAAAAGACCATGAATGTTACCTGTGACTTTTATTTTTATCACGTAAGTGAGAAAAGGCCGCTTTGGATGATAAGTCTGTATAAATCTGCAGTAACCGGTGAAGCTGCACTGGGGCTACTTTGGGTTTACGTGTGTTACTTAAGTCCAGTCATCTGTAATTTCTGGGCTGAATACTGATTTTCCTTTCAGATGTTAAAATTAAGAATTTGGCACGTCGTTAGATCCCAAAAGTTTCTGCCTGAGGATGTATCTTTTGTCTTAAGTAAACTGAAATCCTTAAAATGGGGTGGTGAATTTGGTATAATGTTTTAGCCCCAAGAACAGGATTTAAATGAGGATCACTATGTTTCTTTTTCTTTGCTCTGCTTTTACTTGGTGAGAAATCAAAAAGAGAAAATATGTTAAAAGAGCTTTGAACTTGTTGCAGTCAGAATATGTTGGAACTATTCTATCAATATCTAAACTGTTCTTCTGAATTTAGAGGAGAACGAATGAAGTTAATTTAGATTTTATGTATGCAGTTTTACAGGATCACTTTAATTTTTTTGATAATCCTTTGTTCTGGCTGCTGAAGTCACACTTCTCATGTGAGAATTCGGTGAGCACCACTACAGCTTACAGTAGTGAGAGAAAATGTTAGTGTCTAAATATGGATTAATGAGTTAAACACTTAAAGGAAATAAACTGAGGATTTTCTTGACGGAGAACACAATTTACCATACCAAAGAGCCCACAGGTAGAAGGTTGCTATTGTAAAATTAAATCCTGAATCTTTCTTTGCAAGTTATTTAGGTTATCTCTTCACAGATAGTCACTAAACTTTTGTCTTTTTTTCAGCTTTTTCTTTGTACTTTGGTCCCTCTCAAAAATAAAATGCAAAAAATTCCATGAAAAGTCTTGTAAGAATTACTTTCTCATTTGCAAGCATTGTAAAAACTAGGGGGTTTGACATGTACAGCAAATATCCTTTGAATAAAACGTCCTCTAATACAATATGCCAAACACAGGAATATTGTAACTTCTACTCTGAGGGAAGCTGTTGGACTGAAGCTGATTGTTAGCAGAGTCGGATAGGCAAAAGAAAATTGCAACAAAATGTGAAAGCTTGTGCAGAGGCACACGGTTGTTTTTTAGGTGCTTTGCACAACTTTAGTACTTAATTGATGTACTAAAAATTTGTCTGTTAAGGGGTTTTGTTTCCAGTGTGTGTAACTTCTTGTAGGTATGTGTGAAATTGTGCCAGAGAAGCACGGACTTGGATTGTCGTATTCTAGTTCTCCTACAGTACGTTAAAGATGTTGAGTCCCCGGTCGGTCCCCATGTGTTGCCTGATCTAGTTGAGAGGCGTCCCTGCCCGTGACAAGGAGGGGGGGTTAAATGATCTCTAAGGTCCCTTCCAGCCTGGGCCAGTCTATGATTCTATGAGTTAAAAACACATGTATTAAAGACTTTCTGACTCCTGAGAAGCTAATGTGAGTTGAATGCTCTACCCCTGCGTTGAATTAAACCGAGAAGTGTGGATAAAGATGTTGATGAGTTGTTTTGAGATCTGTCAGGTTCTGCAAAAGTCCCTTCCCAAATCCGCTTTGGGGCAAAGGACCATTCAGTGGCATTTTCTGATGAATTTGCAAGTCTTGCAGAGACTTCAGAAATGTCTTCTGTACCTGTAAATACAAACTGGAATACACCTTAAAACCTGCCTTTGAAGACAACACCTGAATGATAAAAAATCCAAAACTTACAATTTTTGCCTGAAGTCGTAGAGGATGAAGAGGACTGTGTGCTTGATAGTATGGAAGAATAATGACAGTACAGACAGTCCTGAGTACCCAAGAGGCTTTTCCTGGTGATGAAGTCAGTGTTATTTCTAATTTGAGGTATGGTAAAGGAGAGAAGACAGAAGTTCTAGAGATCGATTAATATCTTTTGTCTTCATATATTTTCAAGAGCGTTCGTATTTATAATTTAAATGCAACAGAAAGAAAATCCTGGCCAGAACATGTCATTGTAATAGAATCAGCTGTTTCTGTCAGCTCACTAATCACCCATCAGAACTAAAAGTCATTAGGCACAGTCTGCAGTTTCTCAGAACAGTGCTTTGGGAGTGAGTGCCTGTATTTTACCAGTACTTTAATTGGGGATGAATTTTCCTTTACTCTGAAACAGATCTCTTGGCACTGACTCAGTCTGAATTACCCAACTGTATTAAATATAAGGTTGTTCAGAAATAGATCTGTGAAAGATGTTTAGGTGTACCACATGCTTTTTCATATGACAAATTTTGGTGATCCAAAAACCTTAGTTCACTTGACATTTGCACAATTTACAGTATACCTGAAGGACGGGACTGGATGCCGTTATTTAAAAATATGCCCAGGGATGAGGTGAGGTCAGTCAGTGACTGTGGTCCCAGCTTTACCCTTGCATTTTGAAAACAATCAATTTTGTTTTCCCGTGATATGTTTTGTCTCCTCTAAGCCTGAAGTCTGTCTTGTGTGCACCGCTGGAAACCTTGCACCACACTCAGTTTGATCGGGAAATTAATCTTGGGTTTGGCCTAGCATCACTTGCAGTTTTCCATTTTATATTCCACCTCAAGAGCATCCTCACGTGTGAACCTGACAGACAGTGGTCTTCCCTTGAAATTAAGATTATAATTTTAAAATGAGGGTAAGTTTGGTGGTTATTACAGTTGTACCTCACCAAACCTGAGAGGACCATTTAATGACTTCTTTTTTTCTTTATGGTTAATTTAAATATTCCTAAGCAGGTAAAATGCCTGTTTGAAAGCATGTGTGAAAGAAGTGATAGGAAAGCATGTTTCAGTTTAGTGTTTGTTTTTCACTGAAAATATTTTCCAGAATTAATTATTACAAGGAGGCTGTAGAAATACTTTGTATTGCAACTCTGAAATGAGTCACACTAAGTGTGTAACTACCTTGTATTTCCAGGGGATGAATGTCTATACACATAATACAAATGTAACACTTTCGAGTCTATTTGCATTTGCTGTTAAAAAATATTTATTATGTGGGAATGAAGCAACAGAGCCCTTTCTTCCATCACTTCTGCCACGGAATTTATGTTCCAGTTTGGCTGCAGTTTGGAGCCCAGCGGACAAAAGCAGTGTCAGAGACCTTTAGAGGGCAAAAAGAGAAGTTGAAATTCTGTCATCTGCTTACAAAGCTGTAACTAGTGGCCAGCATCTGCTTAGTCCTCATTTTTGCGTGGCGCTCGGCACGTGGATTTCTTCATTCCGTGGGTGATGGCCTTTAAATATTCCATTGCCAAAAATGAACCGAGCACCCTTTGCCTCACCCTCCTTCCCTGCTTGTGTTGAGAAGCAGCGATGAGTGGGGTGAGCTCAAGGGCCTGGTGCAGACTCGCTCAGCAGTGAAAAATGACATCTGCTCGTTCTGTAAATAACGTCCAGTCCGAGCAAATGTAATTAACGACTGAACTTAATGGATGCCTCGTGAGGTTACAGATGCTATCAGTCATAAACTAGATGAAGGCAAGGGAGCTTTATATGCTTGGAATTCCTTTTAGGCCTAATTACTAAATATCTTTAAAATTGATTGCTTGTGCTTTCAATTCCTGAGAGTGTTTTCACATGATCTATGCGGGACGGACTTGCTGCGGCTTTAGAGGAGGTTGGGGGACACCTCCATTGTTGAGGCTCTTGGGGGAACTAAAAAGTTTCCCTTCACTGGGACTGTCTCCCGGAGCTTTACTATTTGGAAACTTGGTCTTATTTTAGGGATTGCCAAGCCACACAGCTGTCTTGGGAGACTGCTGTGACACAGATTTTCTTTTTGCCTAAATTAGTTGGGAAACACACAATCGTAAATACAGAATTGTGTTGATGTGTCAGAAGTCTGAACTTAATATTGACAAAGCAATAGGAGACATGTGGAATGCCTGCAAGAAACAACGAGCAAAACTTTAATTTCGGCCTGTCTCCTTCTAAATGCTTTACAGCTGGGGAGCTGGGGAGAAACCAGCCTCACAGAATAAATGGAGCCCTTTGGTCTTTCACAAGGTACCTGCTGCTGAGGTTAATATTGAGCTGACTGGGCATCGTTTCTTCTTTCAGCTACCGTGTCGGAGATTGTTTCTCAACCAGTGTATTTCAATATAATTTTCTTTGAAACCTTTGATCTTTGTTCACAATACATGTTAAGAATGCACTAAATAAATACGAGCTGGTGAGCAGGTCCAGTTTTCCTGAGATGAAAATTGTTTTGTTTAACTTTTGGGTAGGATAAACCAGAAGGGTCCCCAAGCTCACCAAAATTATGCTGGACTTGATTATTCAGTAAAGGGTGTTTAAGGTGTTTTATAAATAAAATCAGTGGTTAGGTAGCCTTGATGTCAGCTGTCAGTTCTTTTAGAAACAACCTTTTAAGGAATAGATATGTGTATAGTAGAAATGACAACTGACTTAATCATAGATTAATATTAGTATGAGCCAACAAGGGAGAGATTAAAACTGGATTTGTTTATTTGCAACGCTCTTGGCATTTTTAGCAGCTGTGACTGTTTCCTTGCGATCGTTGCATGCCCAGTCTTGAAGGAATTCTTGGTGCAAGTCAAGACAGAGTAATTTTAAGGGCAGTTTCTAACAATAGCATTTCGGCTGCAGTCCTCTATGTCTCTGAGATGACACTCTTTTCTGCATTTTCCAGAATTTTGTAGAACATGACCTTTTAACTTAAATTTCTGAAACCAGTGCAGTCTGGCAAAATGAAAGAGAATTTTGAACAGTTGCTTCTGTTATTTCGGATGACTCTTCAGTGCTGGGCAGGCTCTTTCACACAGAGTGGATCAGTAACCTGCTTCATGGCCTTGTAAAACCAGAATTAAGTAATGAGAAAGATTAATGAGCTCTCTAAGCTGTGCTCTTTATTCCTCTCAATATTCCTTCTCCCTTAAGCTAATTTGTGTGAAAATATAATACATATAAGGAAGATTTGGAGCATTTTCTAAAAGTGTTATTTCTCAGGTTTTAAAGTATAACCTGCCTTTTATTTACAGAGTACTACCATACATCTTACTTTTATTTTGTTGATCTGTAGAAACATTTTGGATAGCTGTTATTGTTTATTTCAGGGAATAAGTTATAATAATGGTCTTCTGAAGCTACTGCTATTGCAATTTAGGGACTGTCCGTTATGAGAGGAAATTCACCGTTTTCTTTCTGCTCTTCTGTTTTTGCTCTGCTTCTGCGCCACATATAGGACTCGGGGTCACAAAATTCAAGCTGTGATCTTTAAATTTACTTTTTCCTGCAAATGAAATTACATTTCCAAAACATAATCATTTATGTGCCGCGTATCATTTAAAAATAAGTTTGGAGTGTGTATTTGGACAGGGCCGCTGCTACAGTTTCTTTTAACCTTGAGGAAAAGAATCAAGTTGATGGTAAATTAGTTTGCTGGCATCTAAAGATTGAACAGCTGAGTTACTATACCTGCTATTCTTGATGTGACCAGGATTCTCAGAGGTTCTCTTCAATTTTCAGAAACCATTCGCTATTTAACCTCAGCTGAAAAGCCTGGGATCAAATACGAGGCCAGCTATTTTCTGTACTATGAAAAAGAGGAGACTGCTGCTTGATGGATAGCATGAAATTAGAGTGACCCTGTGCTCTTAGTCCCAAATAACAGAGATGGGAATGAATCCTGCGGAGGAAATGAGACCTGGAGAATTGCAAGTCACTCATTGCTCCGGCGAGCGAGGGATGTGTGGGTGTCACCCCACCCGTGGCCACGCGCGCCTACTCCTCGTGTAATCGGCAGCTCAGCTGCGGCAGCTGTTTTATTCCTGGGGTTGGGCAATTCTCCGCTCACCCACTTGGGAACGTTGGGGTTTTATTGTCATCTGCCTCTCCAAGCCCTGGTGTGTGGTTTCAGTCATGTGAGTGTTAAGTGTGGCCCATTGGCGTACCTCATCATGTTGTATTTTTGAGCTTGAAAACATGATGTAACATACAAAGTATGGAGTAGAACCTTCTGCTTACTAAAAAAAATAAAAAAAATTGCAAACAAATATATATGGAGATGGGCACTGAAAATATTCTGAGGAAAGTGAGACTTCTTGTCAGTTTTGAGATGCGTTCTGGAATTATTTTAGGTCAAGTAACCGATACCTTTAATCTAATGAAAAGCGCTGAGGTTAAGTGATATGAAAGGTTAGCGGGCAGCTTTTGGAGACGTATATTCTTGACAGGTTAATGCACAGATGTGACCTGGATCCTTAGCTTTGCCTACAAAGGAAGAATTTTGTGTTGCTCAGGCAGGGGAGCTGATGGGGGAGGGAAAAGAGTTTGCTGTGTTTGAGAATTCTGCTTGAAGTTTAAAGGGCTTTTAGCTTTATTCTTCTTCTATAATTTGAAGTAAGTCCAAAGGCGCTCTTTTTTTTTTGCTGACTAGTAAGAGATTTCTAAGCTCAAGAGAAGAGAAAGGCCGGAAGATGCTAAAAACATCAAATGCATCATTGGCTCATTCGTGACCTGAGGTTTGAAAACTGATATAAACTTGATTATTTAGAGAACTAAGGCCAGGTGTTCGTTAAACTGCTGAGAATTTTCTTCCCCGGTTTGGTTTTATATGTTAATGTACTTCGTAAATGACATTTTTTCTGACACATAACTTCTGTTGAGGTAGACAACTAATCCAAATAATATATTTAATTTGCTTTGAACTTGTAGGATATTTAGGGTAACACTGGGTGAGCAGGTATAAGGTTAATTACACTAGTGCCATGCACGTTGTCCTGAAGGCTCTGGCACCCTTGTCACCATGAAGGTGAGATTTCTTAGGAAGAGACAGTTCCAGGTAGTTTTCCTGGTAATGGGAATGTGGGAAGATGCCCGGGGACTAAGCTATCTGTGGCAATTTAGGATTCATGTGATTGCAGGCATAAATTCTGTCCGAGGTGGAGAAAGGTCTGGGAACTAAACTTGTGTACTCTCAGTATTTTGAATGATATTGGCAAGAGCTTGGGTATTCGCTTCCTCTATTTTAAGCATCTCTATAGCCAAGCAGATGATCTAACAGTATGATCCTGAATTTAGTTTCTAAAAAATCAGTAAGTTATAGAAAATATCTGCAGCGTATTCTGTAGGTTAATCTAACATTCAGTACAGAGATGGTTTTAGTGTTGCTGTTTAAAATTCCTTGCTGATGAGTTTGGGAAGCAAGTTCAGATGTAATAATTTCTAGGGAGAAAAATTGGGAAGTACTGTTTTTAATAACCATTTACAATGATATGCTGAAAAGAAGGAAATTATTTTTCTTGACAGATTCTGATAGGAGAAAGAGAAGCTTAATGTGGAATGGCTTTTTTTTTTTTTTTAATCACCATGAAAAATTTCTTCCTGTTAATCTGATGGATGGATTACATTTTGTCCTTGCATGGCCAGGTTGTATTTTCCATCAGAACTGGAGATTCCAACCCTCATTATATCATTTCTGTAATGCAAATGATTATGTATAGAAAGAGATTTAATTAATCCCCTGCTGGTTGGTAGCGTACCCTAAAGCAAACATAGTCAGCAAAGGAAAAATATTGTAACGTGAGTGCATGGTACCGGGTCAATGAGTGACAGTGAAATTTCATCATCTGTGAAATATTAACTTATTAACTGAAATGTATTTACTATTATAACTGTAAAAATATTTGCCTCTTGTTTCAACTGGTATGATAGTGAGCTACCTTGCAAGAAAGCCAAGGTCAAAGGCAATCAGGAATCATGCTGTCTGCTCTGGCAAAACTATGGAACATCCTGAGCGTAGTGACGGCTCTCGCTTTAATTTGAAAGGACTCTGTTTAAGCTGCCATCAGTGCAGTCTCTAGCATCCAACTTTGCCTGTGGGTCTGTGCCATATGTGCAGCTACATATTCAAGGACAAATTACAAGACTGAGAGAAAATGACAATTTTGAGTGATGGGCTTCTGTTTTCTTCACACTTCTGTAATGTAGCATATCTGTTTAAAAGATACAGGTTGTATTATAGGTCAGTGAACAAATAGATTTCCAGACTATTTCCGTTTCATATTGTGTACATACAGGTATGCAGAAAGCCATAAATTCTGCTGCCTGGAAACATTCCTGTTTCTAGCTGCAGCCTCTGTATACAAAAGATACAATAGAATAAATTTTCAGTATCTGTGCACTAAACAATATGTTATGGGAACGGAAAAGTGATGCTGAAACTGGCCAATACGTTTTCTCTTCTGGCTTCCTTGCTGCCTCCAAAATGATAGATCTGGTGAGGAGCCCGTCCTGTTGTGAAACCTGAACTGTAGGATGTTACCATGTCCAAGTGATTTAATATCTGTGTGATCTGAGGTGATAAAGATAAAAGGAAGCAGATATAAGGAACTCTTTCAAAGGAGGGTATCTGAACCAGCTTTTTATAAATTGTGTGATGCTGAATTTCTTTCCTGAGGTTCATTTTTACCTAGTTATCTGAAAATCTGCTGCTTCTTTTGTCATGTAGAGATCATTGCATGTTTAATAATTATGCCTTGAAATATGGAACTGTTAGAAAAAAAAATATCTTTTGGAACAGTCTGTTCCTGTCACTTGGGTACTGCAAGATTTAATACACTTCTTAATTTTAAGGATCTGCGAAAGTGGTTAGTTGTTTCCACTTCTGAAAGTTCTGTGTGAGTAATGTGTGACAGTCTTTTAGAATATTCTCATGCTCTTTCTCACTTCACATAAATTAAATATAAACGTAAGCCTCTCTTGTGAGGCTTACACTGTTGACCCAGAGAGCAGGTGGCATGGAAGCTGGCTGAAATAATCATGGTAATATATATATAGGCACTGGCAGCACAAGTGCTCAGGGAGGCAGATGTGCTGTCGGAAGAGGTGGTTTGAAATCTTGAATGTTCATGTGCAGTTCTCGTCATAAGGGTGATCTTAAAAGAAAAATGTGCTTCAGGATAAACTAGCATATTTACTTAAAGGATTACAGCTGCACCCTGTAAATAGCATTTCAGACCAAGTAGTTACAGCTCAGCACTCTTCTATTAGTTATCTCTTAAAATGTGATCTATTTTTTTCCGGATACATGGACATGTATTGCCAAACTCCTTTGTGGAGTAGGTGGAAACCAGTCAAAACACACCACCACCCTCATCATTTACTATCTAAAATGTTTAATCTGTCCTATAAAACTGGTCCCGAGTAGAGTTTCTTCTTTCCAGGGTACTTGTGAAATGTTGTTGGACTTGTTTCTTATGCTTTACAGAATTATTTAATTGATGTTTTTGTAGCGCTGCTTCATATGTTTGATACTACCCAATCATTCTTTGATGTAAACTCTCAGTAGGTCCCACTGCACACATAAAATTGTAAAGCTGTTCTATGACCCAGCTGAGTCTCCACTCTGCGAGTGTCTCCCTGTCTCTGGTAGGCATTTTCATGGAGATCGGTCACATTCTCCTGACGGTGGACATCCTCAGAGAGGTGCTCTGCAGCAGGTCACCAGTGCTGTCTGCAGGCCTGCCTGCCTGCCTGCCTTCCGTCACCAGGCGTTTTCTTTCCTCTTTTTTGCTGGGATGTAACTTCTTCGGACACCAGCTCGCTGGTGATTCAGGAAAAGCAAAGTTTGTCAATGTGCTGCTCACAGTTGTGGAACTTCCAGCTCTGATTTGGTTTGGAGGACTATTAAGAAGTGCGGTTACCAGCCCTGCTTTGGAGAAGCGTAAAAGGGCGAATATCTGGGAGGGTGCAGGCTTGGTGTTTCTCTGGGGGGCAGGCAAAGTGCTGTGGGACTGGGGCATGTCTCGGTGTACGGCTCATGGGGTTTTGAAGGGGATTTTAAGACTAACACGAAGTGAGGCATAATGGAACAACAGGTATAAAAATTGATTGCTGTGATTGTGCTCTTTGTTGTCAAGACCACAGAGGTATTAAATTTGAACTACTGCCTATTGATTCCACAGCTGCGCTGTGTTTGTCAAGGTGGAGGTGCAGAATGAAAACAATTGCTGCATGGATAGAATAATATTTCAGTTGCATTGAGATGTCAGCTGCTAGTACTTCTTTCCTTCCTTATTTGGAAACCGAGTTGATCACAGACTTCAAAGGATGATTTCAGGACAAAGCCCAAGTCAGTCCTTCTTTTTTAACCTTGCATGCTTTTAATCCTAAATTAGCTGTATCATAGGAAGTACTAAAGGCAATACTGTGTGAGTCAAACAAGTGCACAGTAGAGGAAAGGAAAGGAAAAGGTTTGTCCACTCGTGTCAATGGACCACGATGCCCGTGGTGTATGTCTGTAAGTCACAGTGACCCGGGCTGTGCTGCTGCAGGGAACTGTTCTCTCTTTAAGTGACTTTTCAGCCCTAATGACTAGAGCAAAGCTTGTAAACATGAACCCTAAAAGCACAAAAATTAGGAGGTAGATAAAGAGATTTAAAGGTCACTTGTCCTTTTTTCAGCCAATACCATGAAATTCCAGAACTTGCTTCATTCATTCTGAAAATTTCTGGGGCTGACTGCGTTGGGATAAATGGAAAATCTATGATTCTATGAAATGCACCGTTCAAATAGGAAAAGTACCCTCTGCTAAGCAACTTTGATATATCAGATCTGCGTTAAAGAGGATAAATTAAATACATCCATTCATATGATGTAAGAGAGGTATATGCATGTATAAGCAATATACTATATACACGAATGGAATGTAGTTTGTAATAACTGTGTCTTAACTATTTGCAGTGGCAAAAAGCTGTCATGCCTTTGCTGAGACTTCATGGCTGGAAACTTTAATTCTTTCTAACAAATGAGAGTGGAAGAAGTACCTTTTTAGAATATAAAGCACACGGCCTGTTATAGATGCTAATGATTTATTATCTTACACACTTGAAATGTTTTGATTAGATCTTGACAGGTTTTCCTGATGACAGGGATTTATTTCGTGATGCTGTAAGCTGTCAGCCCAGTGATAATTCACACATGAAATTTCCTCTGCACTGTTAAACCGCACCGAATTTTCAAATTGTAGGGAACTTGGAAGTATAACAGCGTGTTTAAGATCTACTGATTTTTTAAATATTTTTGGTTTGGTTCTGGTAGCTGTAGTGTTTGAAAAACTTTGCTAAGTTTTTTTTTGCTAACTTTGCTCATGTCTGATACATGAGCTAACAGAGCGGTCACTGCCAGGCTGTCAGGAACGCTGCAAATCATTTAGGCCAGCACGCACAGCATCCCTCACTGTGGGAAGGAGCTTACTCTTATTGACTTTTTCCAATATTCAGTGAAGAC
Source organism: Apaloderma vittatum (assembly GCF_000703405.1). Classification (NCBI taxonomy): domain Eukaryota; kingdom Metazoa; phylum Chordata; class Aves; order Trogoniformes; family Trogonidae; genus Apaloderma; species Apaloderma vittatum. The sequence continues at coordinate 175 of NW_009699334.1, read as the reverse complement.
ACGGATTTTTATTTTTTTATTTCGCTCAGCGGGGCTGAAGAGCACAGCCCGGGATCAGCCTCCTCAGGGCCGGCAGCCCCGCTCGGCTCCGTCCTTCCCCCCAGTGTCACGGCGGCGGCCCGGCTGGAGCGGGGCCGCACCGGCAGGCAAAGCCACGTTCCGGGGTAGGGCGGTC
>NW_009699333.1:0-27024 GCF_000703405.1 Apaloderma vittatum | reverse complement strand
AAGTTGTGTAGATGTGGTGCTTAGGGACGTGATTTAGTGGTGGATCTGGCATTGAACTTGATGATAATGGTTGGACTTGGTGATCTTAAAGGTCTTTTCCAACCTGAATGATGATGTGATATTGAGCAACCCCCATTGTGAAGATACTAAAAATCTCCAGACATGCTTTGGGACTGTGAAGAGGAGCAATGCTCCTCAAAACACCTTGCTGAAGCATGTCTGCACAATAATGGTGATGATAGATTGCTCCATATAACCTGGAAGGCTCAGCCGTGAAGATGGAGAGTGGCCAAAGTGCGGTTGCATGTTAATTAATTGCAATTGTTTTGTTCTTGGTTAATGGGAAGATTCTGAAATAACCCCCTTGTACATGTAGTACCCAGTCCATGCTTTACTGGATGTGCGTGCAGCCCTTAAGTCTACTTGGTTTTCAACCTCCAGGCAGACCTGGCAAACCAGTACCTGAAAGCTGGCCTGAAGAACGTCGGCACCGTGTTCCTGATGACTGACGCACAAGTGGCAGATGAGCAGTTTTTGGTGCTGGTGAATGACTTCTTGGCATCGGGTATGTCTCTTGTTGCTTTGATTTCTTCTCTCCCGCTTTTCAATGTAGTCTTGCTCATGGCAGAATCCGTAGTTCTAGAATATGCGCTTCTCTCCCGCTTTTCAATGTAGTCTTGCTCGTGGCAGAATCTGTAGTTCTAGAATATGCATAAGGGCAATAGATGAAGTAAGCCTGAAGATGCTTTGGTTAAGCTCTAGGGTAAAAGCAATGCTAAGGTCCACTTGGTGAGGATGCACTCCATCATCTGGTAGGTTGGGTTTTTTTTCTTCTGTTGTCTTGTACCCAGTTTTTCCACACTTTGTGATTTACTTTAAGTGGTGTGTCTGTTGTGATAGTGCAGCTGGGGACAGAGTTAAAGGAATGTATCAACAAATGAGGATTTTGACCTATGGATCTTGTGAATCCACATTCTAGTTGCCTAGGAAAATAAGGTTGTTCCTGGCTAGAATATTTCACTGGAGTATCTGCGAGTTGGTGGATGATACAAAGGCACCAGATGACCATGTCTGTGTCAGCTGGCTGCTTATCCCATTCCGGTGCTTTTCCTCTTTGTTTTTCCAGATGCATTTAAGTTTTTCAGTTACTGCTTGCCCCAAAAAGTTTGCAGAATAGTTAGTCTACATCCCAACACTGTTTCCCTGTGGAACATGGCACAAGCATGTGTGGATGAGCACCCCCCGTAGCCGGTGCTACATTGTCCATGGGGGTGTGGAGCTGTGTCACTGTGACACCGCACTAGGTAACCCAAAGCGGGTGTATTCCACAGACTCCCTGGTAAATCCCTGCTGCTAACTGCGTGCCTCGCCTTATTTGTGTGGTGAGAGTGGGAGGACACCAGCTGGTTCAGGTGACCTCCGTGGATGGTTGAGGGACGGAGAGCTGACGGCACAGCGGAGCGATAGAAACTCCAGAGTTGTGAGTAACTCCAGAGCTGACATATGTGGCTATTAAATAGCCAGATGGCTTCAGCAGCAAACAAACCCTGCCTTGATGAATTTGTAACCAGGAGTAAGTACAAGGGTTGTTGTGGAGTGCAACGCGTAGCTCACCACCACCTGAATGTGGTGTGGAGCTGGACTGAGGACGGGACCGTGCCAGGACTGTGACTTCCCATGAGGTGAGCCAGTGCTGCCCAGTGGGTGCTGTCTGACAGGTCTGGCTGCTGCCTGCATGCTTGTTTTTCTGACTTCTTTCTCCTTCACTTATCACCTAAGAAGCTAGAACAAAATACATACTTTAATCTTTCTTATAACTGAGCAGATTTATTAGTGTTTTCCTAAGTGATGAGTGCTCGTATTGATAGTATCTCACTCAATAGTTGATTTCAATCAAATCAGAAGCTGGAAAGGAAGCAAATGGGTGATAAATTAGGGAGCCACTAAAAAAAATATTTGCTTAGGTACCTTTTTTTGAAACCAATTGCCTAACTATTAACTTTTAGAAGTTTTTACAAGGCTTCTAACTTGTAACTCCCAGATCACTTGGTGATCTGGGAATTACTGTGACAACTGCTGGAAATGGCATTGAACAGCTGCAGAAATTGGAGCTAATTCATTTGAAAACTGATTTCATTATCGTGTATAGTCTATTAGGTATTAGATTTTTTTTAAAAATCTAGTTAGCCCTTTCTGTAGTTTGACTCCTTTCTATATTTGTTTACTTTGTGCTTTTATAAGAAAGTTTGCTCTCACAAGTGTTTATTTTTTGGCGGAATGACCTTTTGTGACACTTTTCTGCGGTTGGGACTCACAGGCACCTGGCACAATGATTTTTCTCGAGGAAGAGGCTTCCCTGAGCCCCTGAAGAGGGAGGCAGCCACTTTACTTTGCTCAAAGACTACAACAAAATCCAGACCAGTAAACCAAAATGTACCCTCTTCTCACAGGTGAAATCCCAGACCTCTTTCCTGACGATGAAGTTGAAAACATCATCAACAGCATGAGGAATGAAGTCAAAGGCCGAGGGCTAGTGGACTCCAGGGAGACTTGCTGGAAGTTTTTTATAGAGCGTGTTCGACAGCAGCTGAAGGTGAGACAGGCTGGGGGAGTTCACATCCTCACCATCCATCCTGGTGCAGGGGTGGAGATGCTTTGGGCTACCCTGTAGGGAGGTCAGGCTGCAGCCTGAAAGGCTTTTCTGCCTGTTCGTGGTGCAAACTGTGATTCTCTCAGCAAGTAGTACTAAAGTGTAGGAAATGCTGTCTGTTGTCATCTCTTCTTGGGCTTTAGAAACCACTGTTGGAGTTCAAGGTTTTCTCTTCTAAAAGCTGAGCAGGACTAGCAAAGCCCTGCACAGGGGTTTAACTCGGGTACATCAGGGCTGGGTCTTGCTGCTTGAAACATTTCAGATGATCTTCTTCTTGTTGATAATCCATAGACAGAAGAATTAGGAAAAAAAGCACATTGTCTTGAAGCAGAGTGCTGAAACCTAAGCAGGACACAACGTGCGTACAGGATTTCTTCCACTGTGACCCATGTTCCAGCAGAGAAAGGGCTTATAAATATGTCCTAAGACCCCCTAAACAATTTCAGGACTTCCCACGAGTACCCAGCATGTGGAGTAAATACAGTACAAGAAGGAGTTAGGCTCTTCTGCAGAGATGCGGTCCCAGAGCAAGGAGGTGGGATGAGCAATAAGTGAAGACCCGATCTTTGCCCGATGACAGCATATCCTCCTTCTTACTCGCTGCCCGGTGTGTTTTGGTGGGACACGTTCACTGAAGCAGGGTGGCCTGTTCCCTTTTTTTGATGTAGGTAGGCAGATGTTTAGGATGGGGAACAGCTACAGAGATGATTGTTGAGGGAAAACTTGAGGACCGTGCTTAGTACAGATGCCTAAAGAGGTGGAATCCAGTCCCCCCTCCTCTCCTAGTGTAGAGGGGAATTTCTGATGAGCACTGATGCTGTTTTGTTGCTCGTCTATCACCTTGGTTGTCTTCTGCCTGGTGTCCCTCCCTCGATACACTCCCGTTAGCTGTTGAGGTACACTGGAAGGGCAGCCTGAATGTGATTTACTTCTGCTTGTCCGCCCTTCTCCTTAACAGTGTGTTAACAGATGGATGGGTCAGCTGGGAAGTGTTGTTTATTCTCCGCAGCATTCCGTGACACTATCGAGCTCTGTGCAGAAAGCTGATCGAGCTGTTGCTTGTCCAGAACATGTTGGACCTCTGGGAGAAGCAAAGGAGTGGGACCTGGCCCAGCAGGGTGTGAGCACCACCACAGCTTCTGCATCGAGGTTTCAGGAGAGAGTAGTGTAGGTGCAGAAAAAGGCTTTTGTATCTGACCAGCTTCCCGATGCTTGCCTGACCCTGAGAGAGCAACAACAAGGTGCCCAAGGTTTTTTCTTGAAACTGTAGAAAGGATTTCTCTGTGTCCATCACCTGCGTGTGAGCATGCAGTGGCCATGTCAGGGGAGCAGAATCTTGGAGTTCAGCTGCCTCACCTGAAATGGAAACAAAAGCGCTTTCGTTACAGGCTGGCTTTCGCAGCTTTTAACAGATCTTAGCTCATGATGGAGGTGGTGACACATTATAGAGATGTCTGAGCTGACATCTGAGCCTGCCGAGTGCTGGAGCCTGCCCCACGGCACCTCGAGGCTGCACAGGTACCAGCCAGGGCTGACGAGGGGGCAGGGATGGTGCATCGAGGGAGATTCGTGGTTCCCACACTGGTCCCTGCTCAGGAGGTGCTGCTTCATTGCATGGTGACATGTCTCGTGTCCTTCCTTGTACCGGCTTAGTAGAGCTCATAACTCCAGCCACAGGGGCTGGCTAGAATGGAGCCGTGCCGATGGTGGTGGCAGGATTTTGTCCTTGGGCTTTGTTTTCCTGTTAAAGCTGGTGGTGGGGCAGTGAAGGGGAAAGGTGCTTTGCCATGGTCTGACTTTACACCCCGGGTGAGGAGTTTCCTTCTGGCAAAGGGAGAGCTTGAGCCCGCCTGCGAGTTGCTGTGCAGGCTGGCTGTGGGGACAAAAGCCAGGGATGGGGGAAGTGAAATGAGTGGGTGAGTAAAACATCTGCGGAAAAAAAAAGAGTGAGTAGAATGAACAGAAAACCTGTTCAGACTGGAGGGAGGAGAACCAGTGCAGGGCTGGGAGGGTGAAGAGCAGGGGGATGATGGCCCCTCGGTAATTTCATAAAGAGAGATTCCCCAGAGACCCCCAAACCCTGCACAATTTGCTGCAGCTCAGAAACTTGTTGCAGCTGTTGGACTAAAATAAAAGCCTGAAAGGGAAAGAACCTCCTGCACAAAAATCCAGTGAACAGGGAAAATACATTCACAAATGCTTTTATTTCCATTCTGTTTAGAAAGAATTCTCGCATTCTGATAAGGCAGGTTTTGAGTCTGAGCCACCTCAATGCTTTTCAGTTCTGGCTTTCAGGGATAAAAATCCAGGCAGACCTGTGATCCTGCCAAGAGAATTTAGATCCATTCACTTTAATTCCTGGTTGTACTACTTGAATCTGGATGCCAGTTCCCTGCTGGGCAAAGCTTTGTGTCACTGCTAAAGCAGGGCAGAATAGCTGCCTTAAACCTTGGCTGCAGCCTAGAAAGTGGGCCAGGCTTCTGCGTTTGGCCATAACAATGCCTAAGAACACTGCTTGGTTTTGTTGCAGGAAAAAAAAATGCATTTTCTGCTTGATTATGCTTTTTCCAGTCCAGGCTTGCTGGCCTGAACTGCAAGGACTCCAACATGAGAAAGACACGGACCTGCTGGAGTGAGTCCAGAGGAGAACACGGAGATGGTCAAGGGGCTGGAGTATCCCCCTATGAGCACAGGGTCTGAGAGTTGGGACAGTTCAGACTGTAGAAGAGAAGGCTTCAGGGAGACTTTACAGTGGTCTCCCAGTGCCTGAAGGGGCTACAGGAAGGAAGGGGATGGACTCTTCTCAGGGATCATAGTTATGGGATGAGGGGTAACAGTTTCAAAATGAAAGAAGGTAGATTTAGATTAGATATTAGGGAATAAATCTTTTATGTGAGGGTAGTGAGACCCTGGAACAGGTTGTCCAAAGAAGATGTGGAAGCCTGGAAGTGTCCAAGGCCAGGCTGGATGGGGCTTTCAGTGACCAGGTCTAGTGAGAGATGTCCCAGCCCATGGCAGGGGAATTGGAACTAGATGATCTTAAAGGTCCCTTCCAACACAAACCATCCCGTGATTCTGTGATTCTATGTCTCAAGGACAGTGATTGCTGTGGATAGAGGTTGCTGTACCCTTAGTTTGTGGTGTGACATCTTCCATTGGAAATGGCTGGTGGAGTCCAGGCTGGGCTGCATGGCTGGATGCTCCTGGCCTCGTCTTCTTACCTTCTCCTTCCTTGGGTTCCACAGGTCGCGCTGTGTTTTTCACCTGTTGGTAACAAACTGCGTGTCCGCAGCAGGAGGTTCCCCGCCATCATCAGCTGCGTGACCATAGACTGGTTCCAGGAGTGGCCTCGGGAGGCTCTCGAGTCCGTCAGCCTCCGCTTTCTGCAAGAAATAGAGACCGTGGAGGTGAGCACCTCGCCCACCGGCATCCAGGGGTGCCCGAGCTGTGCCTGGGTTTGAGTTGCTCTGAAGGGTGCTGGTGGCCGCCAAGCATGACCTCGTCCCACTGGTCAGTTTGTCCTCAGACACCCGGGACCGTATTGCAGAGTGTTTACTCTCATTTGTCACCCTCCAACACTTAATCCAGGATATCTGGGCTACTTGGGAAAGGAATTGCTGGAAGCACTGTATTGCATTAAACTTGAACCAGGCTTAAAATAGGGTCCAGGTTTTTTAGAGAGGGGCATGGACCTCAGCAGAAGTGTGACCATGGGCACCATGTTCATGCATGTTTGGACACCAGTAGTGTTGGTGGCGAGATGGCTGTTTGCTGGCAGGAAGGGCAGCTTACGAATCGGTGCAGAAAATAGCCCAATGCTTGTGATTGTTGCAGGGAACCTCTGCTTTATTCTCCATGTGCATATCTGAGCGTCTGTAGTTCTCAAGGGCAAAAATATGTCAAGCACTCATTGGTGACAAGGTGCTATGAGACTGAAAGGGATTCAGTTCTGTTTATCTAGCTTTTCTGGCCTGATTTTTGGAAGAATAAAGCCTGGAATATTTCTTTTCAGAAGTGTACACTTCCCCTATTTGTAGAGAAGTAAAGGCCAAATTTATACTTAAAAGGCTGTTATTTTGTAGAGCTGAAATGCTAGAAAAATTACTTGGAGTAAGATAAAGCATGAGATAAAGAGATATAAAAAGGGGTATAGAGTACACGAGCAGACAAAGTTATTTTAGAGATAACAAATGAAAAGGGATCAACTTAGATGTTACATCCTGGATTTTGCTGTAGCAGAATGAAAAGTTAATAAACTCCTTTATATACAGCACAGGTCTGTATTATATGTAGATGTTCTGTTTAAAATAGTTCTCCCTGTCTTCTTGTCTTACCTTTAGGATTCAGTGAAATATTCAATAAGCAAGTTCATGGCCTACGTCCACACAAGCGTCAACGAGATATCCCGGCTGTATCTGAGCAATGAGCGACGATACAATTACACCACTCCAAAGTCATTCCTCGAGCAAATCAAACTCTATCAGAACTTGCTATGGAAAAAGGGCAAGGATTTAAAAGCAAAAATGGAGCGGCTGGAGAATGGCCTGGAGAAGCTCAACAGCACGTCTGCACAGGTAAGGAAACCCCTCGGGGTTGTAAGCTGGTGGGTTTTCTTGCTTCTCCATTAGGGACATCTCTGCATCCTGATTTAAAGGAGAACTTTACAGGCTGAACCTACAGAAGGTGTAAAATTTGTGCTAGATACTGGCTCTAGTCTGGCTTGAACTGGAGTCCTGAAGGAGCAGAAGTGATGTTCTGTGCTGGAAAGGAGAAGGGAATAGATGATGTGTGACCAGTCTCTGCTGCCTGGGTTGTAACTGTGGAAGATGACTGTAAGGAAAGTGAGACAGGGATCCAGTTGGCTATGTACATCTTCTTTTAATGGTTAAATTTCAGCTGGGCTGACAAAATAGCTTAGAAGGTACAGGAAGAGCAGTGATTTTTTTGGAGTTATATCCAGGAAATCTACAATAAATTCAGCAAGAATCCTTTCTTTCAACCTAAATGCAACATCCTCTTAAATTAAGGCTGATGTTCATTTTTCCTTGCATTATGCTATCTATCCATCTTTAAGGAAAACTGCTGCATGCCTGAAATGTAGATTAGCCATCCCCAAATCCCCCTGCTAAAGAGCAACACTGACGCTCTTCTGTGGTAATGACTAGATGTTGTTCTGAGTATTTCACAAACCTCTCTGCGGTGACACAAGCTGCCTTTGAGAGCTTTGATGTCTACATCTGTTGCTAAACTCCCGTTTTTCTCTCTGTTTCATATTCTTTTAACTCTTACAAATGTTCACTCACGAGCTCCCATTGTAGCGAACGGGCCTCTCCTGAAGCTGCTCCAAAGAAGTGGAGGTGTTTGATGTGAATGAAAGACTCACAGGTTCAGCCCCTTCCAGATACATGCTGGGAATGATGCTGGTGGCATAAATCACATCCGTGGTGCTCAAGAAGATACGTGCCTCAAGGGAGGGTGGTGTATTAGTGCTTCTCAACTCTGACAGTCTACATCCCACTTCAAATTGCTGCTTTCTTCACGGTGCAGGACAGATCTTTGAGGACACAGGAGGGGAGCGGGCCGGTTTCACGTCGTCTTTGTGGGCTCTAGCATCTCCTTTGTAAGGGTGTGGCAGAGGTTGATCAGCCAGTAGCAGAGAGCACCCATCACAACCAGTGGCACTGAGCAGAGGGATGAGCACTTGCCCTCACTGCAAAGCAGAACTTAGTTCTACTTTACCTATGGGGACAAATAACTTTGCTGACCTGTGGGATGCCACTCATTTTGAGTCCAGAGGAAGCTCCAAAGATAATCAGGGGACTGGAGCACCTGCTCCATGAGGACACGCTGAGAGACTTGGGGCTGTTCAGCCTGGAGCAGAGAAGGCTCCAGGGAGAGTGACCTTCTAGTGCTTAAAGGGGGCTACAGGAGAGATGTGGAGGGTCTCTTCTCAGGGAGCATAGTGATAGGATGAGGGGTAGTGATTTCAAACCAAAAGAGAGTAGATTTAGATTGGGTATTAGGAATAAATTCTTTTCTGTGAGAGTGATGAGACCCTGACACAGATTGCCCAGAGAAGTTGTAGATATCCCTTGCCTGGAAGTGTCCAAGGCCAGGTTGGACGAGGCTTTGAGCAGCAGGGGAGTTGGAACTAAATGATCTTTAAGGTCCCTTCCAACCCCAACCAGCCTTTGATTCTGTGATGTCCCAGTGGTGGACAAGACGGGTTAGATCTATTTTTTTATTGGGAGCATCTCTTATGAAATTAACCTTTTGAGAGGAAAAAAGTCCCTGCAGCATTAATTAAACACAGGGACCCTTCCATATTCTTCAGGCATATCTTCATATGGATGTTATGTTGGCCAGGGTTCTCTGGTGAGCCACGAAACAGGAGCTGAGCAGTGGTGAAGGATGGGGCAGGAGACGGGAAGCCACAGCACCTGTGGGTCTTGTAGGTTTTGCAATTGCAAGAGGCTAAAAGAACTCAGAGTTCGTATCTGGTAGGAGTAAGACTGGAGTGAGAAGTGCCTGCTTATGAAGTTGATTAAGATGCCGAGCAGTGAGGACAAATATGTCAAATCTGATGCTAAAATTAGCACCAGGGGCCTAAAATTAAACACCTAAATTATCAGATGTGCACGATAGTCAGAACTGCTGTTGATTTGAAACTGGAGTGTGGATATTTAGCAGTGTTGGAAATCATCAAATGTTCAGCTTGAATATGGCCTTTAAAGTCTAAACTTTATGTTGACCCACAGAAGTGGTTGAGTTTGGTGCTGAGGAAGTGACAAGTCTTCTGTCTCACTAAGGTGTGTCACCTCCAGGTCGTGGTCATGGTGCTTAGAAGCAATCTATTGTGGTTCTTTTTTCTTCAAAGCGAAAGAGGAGGATTTTGATGCCTCATTATGACTTGGTTGTGCCTTAGCTCTGAGGACTAGTGTTCCCACCAGCACCATTGTCCAGATTTCTGCTGCTTAGATACTGTTACAAGTTAATGATGAATTTTTGTAATTCTGTAGACACTTTAGTATGACCTCAGCATGAGGGGGACATTGTGCAAGTCATTGCGGGGTACTTTTTGACTTGGCCATTCCAGTTCCAAAATAACCTCTCCAGCTCCTTTTTTCCTCTTTTCTTCTCTCTCCTCTCTTCTCCCTCTTCTCTCTTCCCCCACTTGCTGTATTTTTATTTTTATTTTTTTAGATTTGGTCTTCTTGATAGCTTTGACCAACCTACCTTCTGAACAAATGTTTTCCATTAGCTTACTTGCCTAACCATCTCTCCCTGAAGACAGTGGCCATCCTCTGTACACAGAAAAGCAGAAGCCAGCTTCCAGTTATTAGAACATAATAAACTTGGGAAAATGTGTAGGATGAGTCATTTGTTTTTCTGAGCAGTGTTCACTAGGAAGAGGTCAGCACTCTGTTCGGAGCCAATTGCTGAGTAATTTTTAGGATGCCTTTGGTTAATATTGCATCACTGGATTCCAGATTCAAGTCTTGCTTGCCCTGTCAATTAATCGCTGACCTTTGTGATGTATTTTGTGTTCTTGAAACAAGGCAGGGACAATCAGATAAAATGAGGCTTCTGGGAGCCTGCCCTCCAGGCTTTGTATTCTTTAATAATTCTTCCTATACTGTCCTGGTGGTGGGGAAACTCTTCTTCCTTTCCCATTGGAGTCGGTACATTTCCCTTGAATCTCTCATTTGCTTTGCTCTTTCCCCTTCTACCTCACATTCCTAATTGCTTATCAGGTTTTCCTGGGCTCAGGAAACTGCTCACAGATTCCTCCCATTTCTCAGCACTGTTTGGGATCGAGCACACTGACCCTTTTGCGGCCCATAATGATATTTCATGTGCTAAGGCCTATGCTGGATCTGTCTGCCCACACCATGATCTGGTTATTGTCCTGGTGTTGCTTCTGGGAAGGAGGTTGATAATGCTCTCTCTTCTCTTTGGAGTTGTGATTTTCCATGCCACCGCAGTCTTGTACTCTTATTCTCCTGTAGTTCTCGTTTTCTTCTGCTTGCCAGCTATGTGTTACCCAAAAGTCACCTTCTGCCAACACTGGACAAGTCAGTGGTGCTTTTCTCATCATCCTTGGATTTTCTAAGGACTCTTCTGTGGTGTGTCTGGCTGGTAATTTATAATGCACATTTTGGTGGCTGCTCCACAGCACAGCAGGGCCCAATGTGGTGGCAAGAACCGAGCAGGGCAGGTCACTGCAGCACCCTGAGCTCCACTGTCAGCTGTGAGAGCTCTGTGAGGTGTGAATCCTGAATCCCATGCTCTTGTTTAGGACATAAAATGACTTCTTCCTGCCTCTCCATGTGAGGCTGCTTCTCTTGTTGCGTGATATGGTCTAGGGGTGAACTTGCAAGTAGGGTTAATGGTTGGACTCGATGATCCCAAGGGTCTTCTCCAACCTGGATGATTCTGTGATTCTGTGATTCTTTATCTTTTTTAGCACCTTCCCGCAGCCCTGGAGATGCTGCTGTCCATGCCCGTGTCTACTTGTCAGCTGCTGCATGCATGATGCCCCATGCCTCTTGCTGCCTTCCTGAGCTCTGTCTTGCAGACTGATTTTCTGGTATTCTATCTTCCCGTCACATTGAATGTTCCTGATTTCCTTTACACTGAGATGTAGCAGGTTGGCCTTGACTGGATACCAGGTGCCAAACATGCTGTTCGCTCACTCCCTTTCCACAGCAGGAAAAGGTGAGGAGAATCTTGTGTACAAAGCTGAATGTATTTGATTTTATAACAAAAGCTTCCACCAAATGCCTGGTCCATGGTGAGGTTCCTGGGCTGTACAAAAATAATTCCAAGAATACCTGGAATGGAAGCTTCCACCTCCTTCCTGTTGGATCCTGCTCAGAGAAATGTTTGTGTTCCCCTGGCACCTCTGTCTGGTTTCCGTCGCAGAGGCGACGAGCAGTGGTAGGACAGTCTCTTTAGCAGCTCATCCTGGTGGTGCTGGTTTCTCTTCTGCTGGGTTCCTTGCTGCCAGCAGGCTGCTCCAGGGTGTAAACCACGTGCCTGGACTCTACAACTGTGATCCAAGCAGCCATGAGCCAAGGAGATCAGTGGCATCCTGCAAACAGCTCAGCTAGAAATGCTGCTTTTCTGTACTGCCAGGGCATTGCTTGCTTTAAAAACAGGCTCTCCACACCTGTGGGTGCCACTCGAGTGGGAGTTCACGTGGGGCAGGGAGGAGGTTGGTGAATATCCATACTCCTACATGTGTTTCGTCCCTCCAGGTGGATGAGCTGAAGGCCAAGCTGGCAGCCCAAGAAGTGGAGCTGAAGCAGAAGAACGATGATGCTGACAAGCTGATCCGGGTGGTAGGGGTGGAGACAGAGAAAGTGAGCAGGGAAAAGGCAATTGCTGATGAGGAGGAGAAGAAAGTGGCACTCATCACCCAGGAGGTGGAGCAGAAACAGAAGGACTGTGAGGAGGACCTGGCCAAAGCTGAGCCTGCCCTCGCAGCTGCCCAGGCTGCGCTGAACACCCTCAACAAGGTAGGGTGAATATTCCCACGGGAATCCTGTATCTCCGTTCTGCGTTGGGGGAGGCAGTGTCGTGTGATGGCCCAAGGTTTGGGGCATTGTACTGAACTTCCTCCAGCTTCTAGCCAGCTGGTCCATACTGGGTCCCTGGGGTAACTCAGAGCAGTCATGAGGCTGTTCCAAATCACTCTTCACTCATGGCCATGGAGAGCAGCAGGAACTGGAGATGATTGCTCTGTTTGCACCTCTTCTCCGCTGTTGGCTGGCTCCACTGCTTCTCATCCTGCTCCCCAAGGAAAAGAGACAATTTATCTTGGTCTGCAGTTCACGCAGTGTCCTGGAGATGCAAACTCCTGCTGCACCCAGGGCAGAGCACTGCGCACACATCAGGGCCCAGTCAGAAAATCGGATTTATTCCCAAAATCACAGCAAGGCATGGCTCAAACTTTTCTCAAACCATGCCTCAGCCATAGCCCCCTTGGGGGAAAGGAAAGCAACTCCGAGTTATCAGGAATGGGTTTTGTATTTGATCAGCTCTTAGGAAACCTGTGTCTTTGCTGCACAGATGTGTTGTTTCATCTCTTCTTCCTAAAAGGGAAAGGACTGTACAAAGTGAAAATATTTGTCTCTTCATTAGCTTCGGTTTTGTGCTGGAGCTGTAGAATATCTCATTAGGGAGGTGCTGGGATTTTCTCTAGGGAGCTGTAAAGCAGCGATAGCAGAGTGCTGGAAGGCGCCATGTCCCTTACCTTCTGATTGGAGATGCACCAGAGAGCTTGACCTGCCTGCTGACATGAATAATCAGCAATATTTATGCATGTACATATAGTTTCTTCCCAATTATCTAAGTCATCCTACTTGGACAGCACTGTTATATGCAACATTAATAGGGAAAACAGTGAGCAGAGCTGTTAAGTAGAATGCAGTAATAAGTGTAGAGAAATCAGCTACCAAGGAGCTCAGGAAGTGTGTGGATACGTGGACATCCCTGTGCTGGTGTCACCTGCTGGTTTGAAAGAAGAGCAGCCATGTCCACTCAGACTTGTATCTTTTGCAGATGGGCTGTGTGGGGAGGGAAGCAAAAGGAGCTGCCTTTGCTTTTTCACCCCAGGAGAAGGAGACTCGTCAACAGACAGCTGGTGGCCCTTGGGATGAGTTTTGTGTAAAAACACAAATTGCCTGGATGGGACAGCTCTTCTAAAGCCATGTAGAATCATAGAATAGTTTCAGCTGGAAGAGACCTTGAAGATCATCGAGTCCAGCCTTTGTCTCAGCCCTATCAACCCACCAAATAAAATCATGTAATAGTTTCAGCTGGAAGAATAGTTTCAGCTGTGCCTCTGCTCTGTGGGAACCAGGCTGGCACCCAGGCTGTACCTGGGAGGTTTTTGCCATTTCCAGGATTAACAGGACACTAAGCCAAGGGCTCAGTCTTTCCTGGCAGGCTAGAGATTCGCAGCTGAAAGAGAGAAGAGTGACATTAGGCAGCCATGGGTGGAGCCGTTGCTCCCAGAGGGATGGAGCCAACAGGGTAAAGCAAGGCAGGGGTGGCAGTTAGCACGCTTCTGGTGTGCAGAAGAAGAATTTGGAGGGATTTTTTAAAAATGAAACTGATTGATGCCATCAGGGAAAAGGGCAGATCTCCTTGTGCCTGGTACCCAAGTTCATTGTCTCACTGTGACTTGCCTTCTTCTTGTAGAGAAGACTGTTGCTATAAGGAAGGAAACCAGCCCCACCATGCTGAGAGATGTTTTACACTGGAAATACACACAGCTCCCAAGGGCCTGTCTCCATCGCTTAACAGAAGCTAAAAGCAAGTAAAGACACATTTAGGAGTAGATTCACAGCAGATTCACCCCAAAAATTGGATATTTAGAAGTACCAGCCTATCCCACCTTGCTGCTATAAGCAGAAACCGATAGAAGCAGAGTATCAGAGAACATAGCTAAGAAACTGTTCAAAACTGGTAGAAACAGGAACTGGCAGAAGTTCATAGATTTTTTTTCTTAAACTGATGTCAAAACAACCCTAATCCTTGTTTTGACAACAGTCTGTCATCTCAGAACAGCTCATCTACCTGCAGTGGATTTCTCTCTGTAAAAGCTACCCTGCATGTGTGCAAGGAGAGGATTTTCAGTGTCAGCAGATCCAACTCTCAGCAGCCTGTTGCTGTCATAGTTTCAGGTGTGTTAGGAAAGGTGTGCTTTCTCTGTTACTCAGCTTTTTTTTTGCTTGGGTTAAGATTTATCCCACTTAATATTAGGGACTCGCGGAAACCACCTGTATTGGTAATGTGCTAACGTGGTTCGTGGTTGGACTCGATGATCTTCAAGGTCTTTTCCAACCTAAATCATTCTATGATTCTATGGAGGAGGTCCCCTTTGCACAAGAGTGTCCCCAAAAATTCCCTGGTTCTCATGGGGGGACTGCCTACTCACTCCAATGGCTGCCCTTCTGCTGAAGGTGCTTTGTTAAATGACCTCCGTTTGGGCTGAACAATGGTTCCATGGGTGCACTCAAGTAATTCAATAAGACTTTAATGCACGGGTGTCTAGCACAGGGAGTAGAAGGGGAACTCAGCAAGGCAGCTTTGGAAAGGCTGGAGGCTATTTCTCGAGGTTATTACTGGGAAAAATTTCCTTTTTCCTTATTCTAATCTTCTAAGAGGGCAGAAAACCTCCTGCTCCCCCAGGCAGCAGGGAAAGGCTGGGAGCCTGGGGAAGAAGGCTGTGCTGTGCTGGTCCCAGAGATGTAAGGAGCTGGATGCAGGGAATTGAGAACATGTGCTGTAAACATGCACAGAGGTGATTTAAAAGCAGAGATGTTTGGGCCAAGAGAAACCCAATTTATCAGATTGATAACTTCGGAGCCTGACTCTATTAGTGGCAAAGTCAAAAGAAAGCTCATTCGTTTTTTTCTAACAACCTCATTTTCCCCTTTTCAGACAAACCTGACAGAGCTGAAGTCTTTCGGGTCACCGCCTTCAGCTGTCAGCAATGTCACAGCAGCCGTGATGGTGCTGATGGCCCCAGGAGGAAAAATTCCCAAGGACAGGAGCTGGAAAGCAGCGAAAGTCGCCATGGCGAGAGTAGATGGCTTCCTGGACTCCTTGATCAAGTTTGACAAGGAAAACATCCATGAGAACTGCCTCAAAGCCCTTCAGCCCTATTTACAAGATCCCAAGTTTAAACCTGAATTTGTGACCACCAAGTCCTACGCCGCGGCTGGCCTCTGCTCCTGGGTGGTAAACATCGTGCGCTTCCACGAGGTGTACTGCGAGGTGGAGCCCAAGCGCCAGGCCCTGAGCAAAGCCAATGCGGAGTTGGCGGCTGCCCAGGACAAGCTGGCCAGTATCAAAGCCAAAATTGCCGTAAGTGTTTGCTCTTTGGTGGGATCTATCATCCCAGGATCTATCATCAATCCTATGATTCTACGATATCTACCCAGGCAGTAGATATCTATCATAGAATTATTTGTGTTGGGAAAGAACCTTATGACCATTGAGTGGAACCATTAACCTGGCAATGCGAGGTCCACCATTAAAAAATGCTCCCAACCGCCACTTTACACACCTTTTAAATCCCTCCAGGGATGGTGAGTCCACTACTGCCCTGGCCAGCCTGTTCCAGGGCTTGACAATCCTTTTGGTGAAGAAATTTTTCCTAATGTCTGGTCTAAAGCTCCTCTGGCACAACTTGAGGCCGTTTCCTTTTGTCTTGTCATTTGTTCAGCCTGGAAAAGAGAAGGCTCCAGGGAGACCTTGTATCTGCCTTTCCGTACCTGAAGGGGCTACAAGAAGGCTGGGGAGGGACTTTTTACAAGGACCTGTAGTGATAGGACGAGGGGTAGTGTGTGGCAGCTGGAAGAGTGTAGGCTTAGACTAAACATAAGGACGAAGTTCTTTACCCTGAGGGTGGTGAAGCACTGGAATAGGTCGCCCAGGGAGGCTGTGGATGCTCCATCCCTGGAAGTGCTCAAGGCCAGCCTTAAGCAACCTGATCTAGTGGGAGATGTCCCTGCCATGGCAGGGGGGTTGGAACTAGATGATCTTTGAGGTCCCTTCCAACTCAAACCATTCTATGATTCTATGATTCCTTCAATTTATTATTTGGGAGAAGAGACCAACCTCCACCTTGCTACAACCTCTTTCAGGTAGTTGTAGAGCGAGAAGGTCTTCTCTCAGCCTCCTCTTCTCTGGGCTGAACAATCCCAGTTTCCTCAGTTGCTCCTCATAGGACTTGTTCTCCAGACCCTTCCCCATCTTTCTTGACCTTCTCTGGACACACTCCAGCACCTCAAGGTCGTTCTTGTAATGAGGGGCCCAAAACTGAGCACAGGGTTCAAGAACTGGCCTCACCAGTGCCAAGTCTTGGGGGACAAGCCCTGCCCTGGCCCTCCTGGCCACCCAATTTCTGACCCAGGCCAGATGCCGTTGGCCTTCTTGGCCATCTGGACACACTGCTGGCTCATTTTCAGCCACTGTCCACCAACACCCCAAGGTCCTTTTCTGCTTTCAGCCACTCTTCCCCAAACCTGTAACACTGCTGGGGATGGTTGTGACCCATCACTTGGCCTTGTTGAACCTCATATCATTGGCCTTAGCCCATCAGTCCAGCCTGTCCAGATCCCTCTGGAGATCCTTCCTACCTTCAAACAGATCAACACTCTCGCTCGATTTGGTGTCATCTGCAAACATACTGAGGGTGCACTCTATCCCCTCATCCAGATCATTGATGAAGGTGTCAGACAAAAGTGGTTTAATAATCCTCCGCTTTGGAGAAAGCTGCTCCTCTGCACTCGTGTATTTTTAAGATTGGGATGAGAATCCAGAGATTCGCTAGTTTGTAGCCTTTTCCATCCCCTT
The DNA here is from genome assembly GCF_000703405.1 of Apaloderma vittatum. NCBI lineage: Eukaryota > Metazoa > Chordata > Aves > Trogoniformes > Trogonidae > Apaloderma > Apaloderma vittatum. Next base: position 10,001 of record NW_009699333.1, on the reverse strand, counting down.
TATTTCTGCTTTCGACACTTCATCTCTTCTTCTCCAGCCTTGCTTATGCCTTTAAGAGGAAGGCTGATTATCAGTTCTTTTTATTTCTACCTAATTTCTAAAACTCATGGGTCCTCAGAAAACTCGTTATCTCAAACCAGTATGTTCCCTGTGTGCTGAACAGGGGCAGGAGTCTGATTCACAAGTGCTTTTGCTCGCTTTCTTCCTCTTTAGTGCCAGCCATTGAAAGGAAAAAATTCTGACTACCTCACAAGTCTTTGTGCTGGGAGCGCAGAGCTGGGCTGGGCTGGGCTGGCTGCCCTCGCTCGGTCCCTGGCACAGGATGTTTTACAGGATGACGACTACTCTAGGAGGAGATGAATAATCTGTCACGTCACGGCTCCCTGTCAGCACATCTTGTACATTATCTTTATTAAGATTTTTTCCTACCTAAAAAAAAGCACCCTACAAAAAACTCGAAAAACCACTGAATAGAAGAGATTACCGTGCGATTGAAAATGCATTTCTACAGAGAGTAGCTTCTATCCTTTCTCTTCTTCCTTCGGAAAATTATCTCTGTGTTGAAAGACATGCTGCTTTTCTTCCCCCACCCCTCCTTGGCAAATACCTGCTAATAGAAAAGTGTAGAAACCAGCTCAGGGGGACCCCACCAGCCCATCCTTCAGCTGGCAGCGTCCCACTGCTCACTTTTCTCCAGGTCCCTCCCCATGCAGGCAGCCACCGCTTGTGCTCCAAGCCCTTCCTTTTCCAGAGGTCTGCTGGCAGCTGGACTGACAGAGTTGTCATTAAATAAGTGACTTTGAGACCCGGATCTGGAGAGGGGTAGCATAGTCCCTCCAGCAGAGCTCATCCTGGTACTCATCGCCTCCACAAGCACATCTTCATGTTAGAAAATATGTAATTCTCTTGATGTCTTCTACGGCTTATTATTCTAAAGTGCTTACTACACTTTCAAACTAAAAATATAAATTAAAAAAAATTCTCCAGAGCTCTCCTGTAGCCCTTTCCCTGCTGCAGATGAAAGGAGGGTGGGCACAGCATCTGGAGCAGGGATGGATTTAGAGGTCTTTAACCTCTAATTCTCCCGTCTCAGATGTGAAGTGTTGTGCTGGGGAACCTTTTTCATCCCTTCCTGCTGCTTGTTTCCAAAGCTTTTAGTGCCTGAGCTTTTTTCTATTTTCTTCTTTTATTTTTCTTTTTTTTAAAAAAAAAAAAATAAATCCACAGAAACAAGCAGGATTTTGTTAAAGAAAATAGCAATCTTGGGGGAGGTTACTGGTACCCCACCAGGATGCACTTACAAAACTGACCGGTTTAGGGGAATTTTCCCCACTACAGATGGGTTAGAAGACACTGCTCAGCATGGGAGGGGTGGAGGTGCATGGCATCCTGGCTTGTGCCAGGAACAGCGTGGCCAGCAGGAGCAGGGCTGTCATTCTGCCCCTGTGTGCTTCAGCCCTGGGTGCGAGTCTGGCCCCTCACTGCAAGAAGGATCTGGAGGGGCTTTAGCGGGTCCGGAGGAGAGCAACGAGGCTGGGGAAGGGACTGGAGGGCAAGTGCTGTGAGGAGAGGCTGAGGGAGCTGGGGGGGTTCAGCTGGAGAAGAGGAGGCTCAGGGGGGACCTTCTTCCTCTCTGCAGCTCCCTGCAGGGCGAGTGCACTCAGGGGGGTCGGGCTCTTCTCCCAGGACGAGAGGGCACAACCTGAAACTGCCTCAGGGGAGGTTGGGGTTGGATCTCGGGCAGCCCTTCCTCCCGGAGAGGGTGCTCAGGCACTGGGATGCTCTGTCCAGGGCAGGGGGGAGTCACCGTCCCTGGGGGGTTTAAGGAGAGGCTGGATGTGGCACTGGGTGCCCTGGTCTGGCCTGTGTGGTGGGGTTGGGGCATGGGCTGGGCTTGATGATCTCAGAGGGCTTTTCCAGCCTCAATAATTTTATATTTCTATGATATCCTCACTTACCAAGCTGGGATATCTTGGATAGCTTCACTAATATGAGGCTGATTCGTACCTGCTCACAACTCAAGCTGTCACATACCCATTTTTAGTAATAAATTAGATATTCTGATTGTCAGAAATAGTGAGCACCTTCCCCTTTCCTTTGTCTGCCTGGGAAATAAGGTTGCTACAAATCTGGGGACTGCAGATGTCAAAGCAACATGTACCCTCCTGGCTGCACACAGCCCCCTGTGTGTTCTGTGGGGTTCCGCAGGCATAGGCTGTTCTTCTCAGCTCATAAACACTCATTTATCAGATTTGTAATGAGATTTTACACGTACCAGAACGTATGTACGTGTCTATATTCCCATGCACGCAGAGACAGAAATTTTTTGTGTTATTAAATCCAAGGCAGGTCTAGTAGAGAGTGCTTTTCCAATATCCAGGCATGCTGTAGATATCCCTAATATAATCCTTTTCCATTTTCAGGTTTGTTTCTAGTGTGTAGCTCCAACAGAATTAAAGTGATTTACAAGCGGTTTAGCCTTAAGCAGTTTACATTGGGTGCGGATAAAATCAATTATTTCTTCTTCTCTTATCAGAAGTGAAATTCTCCAAGTGCTAGTGGGAGCCCTTGATTTGTTTTAGACCAGAGTGCGAACAGCTCCGTCCATGCAAAGGGCTCTTTTTCTTTTTCTCTGAGTGGTTTGGACCCTTTCTGCCCCTACTCAGTCCTGAAGCACTTGACAGCCGAACTGCACGTGAGATGGTCCCACTCTGCAGGAGTGTCCCATGGTGGATGTGTGGGTGGCTTTAGAAGCAGAACGATTTTACTGACTTATGTGCTATATTCCCTTCTAGAAGCAGATTGCAGGAGGTATGGCCTGGAGATGTTCAGTTTTGGCTCCTCATGACAAGAAAGACATTGAAGTGCTGGAGGGTGTTCAGAGAAGGGCAACAAAGCTTGTGAAGGGTCTGGAGAAGAAGCGTTATGAGGAGCAGCTGAGGGAGCTGGGGTTGTTCAGCCTGGAGGAAAGGAGGCTGAGGGGAGACCTTCTCGCTTTCTGCAAATCCCTGAAAGGAAATTGTAGTGAGGTGGAGTTGGTCTTTTCTCCCAAGTAACAAGCGATAGGAAGAGAGGAAATGGCCTCAAGTTGTTCCAGGGGACGTTTAGATTGGATATGAGGAAAAATGTCTTTGCCAAAAGGATTGTCAAGTGTCAGACTAGGCTGCCCAGGGCAGTGGTGGAGTCACCATCACTGAAGGGTTTAAAAGCTGTGTAGGTGAGGTGCTCAGGGACATGGTTTAGTGGTTAACCTGGCAGTGTTGGGTCAATGGTTGGACTTGATGATTTTAAAGCTCTTTTCCAACCTACACAGTTCTATGTTTCAACTTGTCTCCAGGGAGATAAGCTTGGGGAGCCCTTTGGGTCTTGGAGCCCAGCTTGGTAAATCAGCAGAACCTCTAAGGACTGGGCTGAGACTACAGGAGCTGCAGCAGCAGGAAATGCAAAATTTTGTTTTATTAGCGTCACTGCTCATCACGCAGCCATGGCACCGGTCATCAGTACTTGGCTGAAGGACCCCTTGTCTCAGTTTAAATTCACAGCAGGGAAGAACCCCAAAGAAATTAGTTTTGTGTGTTCTTTGCCATTGCCCTGTGTCAAGGACGTGAGCGACAAGCATGTGAAATCTGCGTGCTCTGGGTACCAGCCTGGGCAGTCTGAGCCATGGTGGAGCTTGGGCAGCCCTGGGGGGGTGTCATCTCTGGAGGAGGGTTTTCCTTAAAACTGTGTTGTTATTTTCTCCTTTTTATATTTTTTAAAAATGCATATACAGCGCCTCAATGAGAACTTGGGAAAGCTCACAGCCAAGTTTGAGAAGGCCACTTCAGATAAACTCAAATGTCAGCAAGAAGCTGAAGCTACAGCGTGTACCATCGCTCTTGCAAATCGACTGGTGAGTGTCAGCAGATGCGAGTCTGATGGCATGAAAGGGAAGTTTCAGGTGCTGCTGAGATGCGATCCATGTGCACAGAGTACGTTACATCCTCTAATTATTTTTTGTTTTAAATACATTTCCCGCACTGCAGCAAGTTTTAGTAATGAAAGTGATTTTGCATTTGCTGTTTTCATACATCAGGGTAGGCACTGCTTGTCTTCAAAGAATCTGGCTACACTGTGCTCACAGCTCTCATCTCCTTTTCGTTACTTCAGTGCCTGATCAAGTACTGGTGGGTCCAAACTAGATGACTCCCAAATCGTATTGTAAAAGCGAAGGTGGGGGTCATTGCCCTTAATGCTGTATATTTTGATTTCTGTGCTGACCGTAAGCTTGGAGTGAGCCAGTTCTACCTCCAAGCAAGGGGACGGGGCTGCAGGTGGTTGTCGCGAGCTTGAGTTCTGCCCTGGCAAGTGGTGGGGCTGGAGCTGGTTCCAGCAGCTGGCTCTGCAAACCCTCTAGCACACAAAGGCAGCACTGATGGTGTCTAGGTGGAGAACCCTCATTGTTTTACGCTTTTAAAACCCATTAAGCCTGTGGAGAAGATGCAGGTAGCAGTATGGACTTCTGTGAGTACAGTCTTAGGCCGAAAGAACTAATACTGCCCTTCCTCCCAGGAGCAGCCAAACTGTTGCCTTCAAACCACTCTTTTTCCCAGATGCTGATCCTGTATCTCCAGGAGACCATCCTGCCCGGCCAGCACGTATTCCAGGGTGGAGACTGGTCTCAATCCGTCTTGCTGAAATTGCTTCTTCTGGTGGAGCTGGCAGCAGCTAATCCAGAATACAAAGGTGCTTCTAGAAGTGATGATGGATTCCGGTTTCTTGGCTTGTTTTACCAGCTCGTGGCTGGGCTGGGCTTTAATTTGTGTGTAAAGTATCTATTTGTGTCTATCCCAATGCAGAGAGAGAAGAAGGATAGCAAAATAGTTCAGCTTTTCTGCCATTCTTCTCCATGATCTACTCAAACCTTCTTAGGGTGACCTTCGGGCAAATTGCTTTAGCCTGGATTTTCAGAGCTGATTAGATTTCAGATAGGTTTTCTGGTGCACGTGAACAAGGCTGCATTTAGCAGGGCATAGAGTTGCTTCTGAGAATGACACCGTTTACCTGCTGCCTGCTTAGGTACTGGGAAACTTAAAAAAGTCTTTAAGCTCTGTGTGTCTCCTTTGGAAACCTGGAGAGCAGCATGGCTGTAGCAGAGAAATGCAATCAGGACTGTGACATACTGGGATATAAAGGGTCAAAGACAAAAAGCAGATAAACCCATCCCTATACTGATTTAGATCTCTCTTATTCAACCACCAAAGGAGTTTTGCTTTCCTGTTCTTCATACTCAATCTCAGTGAAATGCTTCCACACCCTTTAATTAAGACAAGAAAGTAGCTTTTTCAATGGAAAGAGCTGTTCGTGCTTCTGGGGAGATTTTGCAGGATGAGTATTTCCCTGTGTCTTTCCAGAGCCTAGCAAAATCCTATTTAATGTGTGATGTGGAGGTAGACTGTGGCTCACGTAGGAGTCAGTAAGCACAAAATGTAAAAAGTAAATGTTTCATGAAAAAGAAACATAGAAATGATGCTTTCAGTTCTTTCCATGTAAATATATGAGCATGCATAAGTGTGTGCTTTGCACTGAATACAGCTTAATTTTACCTCAATTACTACCACTGTAACAAATGGAACATGATTTCTTAAAGGTGCGTGCTTGGCATGTGAATACTTGGCTCAAAACCTGAATTTTCAGGTACAGCTGTGATATTGTGATAAGGAGAAATTGTGGAATTTTGTGTTTTGTTTTGTTTTTTGCTTAGATATAATAACACGATTGTCCTTGAAAAACAAAATGAGCGAATATTTTCACAAGATAGATCATTACTTGTGATGTATGTTCTTATGTGACTTCTAGAGGATCTTTTAAAAGGAAGTATTTTGATTTTGAAATCAAGATAAGACACAGGAATCGAGTTTTAGAAAAGCTTTCTTTGGTCTCAGTTGTGGGTTTTGTGGGGATGTACGCATTCGTCTGTGGTCCGATAGCACTGATTTTTGTGTCATAGGCAGTATAATCGCAGTGAAGCAATGGGAATATATTTTTTTTAAACCTGTTCTTTACCTGACTTGTTAACTGGAACTCCTCACAGACTCACAGCACCTACTTAAAAGCAGTATCTGTTCACATGCTTTGCCTGTGCTGTACTGGATCCTTATCTGTAAAATATCTTAGAACATTCTTGATTGTGTAGGCAGTCTTGATGATTTATTCTGTCCAGTGATTTAGCTGCCTTGGCTACAGAGCCTCCCTGTTTCTCTCCTCTTGAAATGCTTTGGATGCACTGGTGACCAGTTTTGGAAAGAAACCTTTCAGTCTCTTGTATGTACTCAAGCTGAGGATGTTTAGGTGGCTGGGTTTCAAGTCTCCAATTTGCAGCCTGGCTGTATGTCAAGGGAACTGGGAGGAGGAGGGTGGTTTGATTTTTTGGGGGCAGATAAAGGACATCACTCAGGTACAGGTTTCCTACGTTGAGTACAACTGTTATTTTTCAGCCAGTCCTTGCTCGGGTTTATAAGCCATTTTCATCTGGACTGAATTTGGAAGTCTGCTGAAGTACGGTGCATTGCCGTAGCGGGGACTGTGATCATTCCTGTCCTCCCATGCTCATGAAGGTGACATCCAGGGAATCTGGAAAGCAGTTTTGCTCTGTTTTTGAAAGCTCAGAGAGCTTCCCCAAGCCGCCTCTGTCTGTGTCCATGGATGAGACAGGCTAAACATTATTTTCTCTGTAGTCTCCTCCTCTCCAGCTGCTGCCAGGACAGCAGCCTCCCTTCAGGCTGAAACACCCTTTCCTGTCATCGTTACAGAAAAAGTAGAGCCAAGTGGAAGCAAATCTCTATTCCTGCAGGTGAGATCACTCAAAGCAACCTGTGCCTGGCACAACCTTTGCAGTGCTGAGGAAGATGAGTGCTGGGCAATGCCCTGGGTTCCTCAGGGAAAAAGCAGTGCTGTTTTTATTGATCTCTGACTGACAAACATCAGCTTGTGCTGGATAGATTTTTCAGCCTGATAGTCACAAGCACTGATAACAGATAAGAGGCTGAGAGCTTGGGGAAGCCAGCGTCAGCCCTGGGCTTTTATAAAGCAAAGAAGGGAGGATTTGGGATTGTTGGATTCTCTTTTCGTCTATGGCTTGCTGAGAGATGTACGTACACACAAAACACCGTTGAAAGTCTCCCGTTGCTCCAAACAATGTAGAGTCTAAAAGAGAAAGCAACAGCAAGCGAGGGAAGAAAACCAGATATCTGTCCTGCGCAGTGTCTGCTGCTGTCACATATCCAAACGCAATGATTCAGAAAGAGAGATGCAGAAGGAGATTTGAGTGACGCTTGGAGCTCTCCTAATGCTGCAAACAGACTCACAAATTGTCTTCCTGCTGCTCCCTCGCTCCCATGATTGGTTTGCTGGAAGGGTTTCATCTCTTTCTGCCGCTTCCAACTTGTGTGGAACTTTTTACCAGGCAGCCAGAACCACGTAACACAGACACGCGCCATCTTGCTCCTGGAGTCAGTTAAGCCTTGGGACTGGCAGCATCAGCCTCTGATGGGCAAAGGCATCCAGACTAAATCCAGAAGCTCTGCCACTCATTTCAAGTGGGAGATGAGCACAGTCTGGAACAGAATGAACACCCCCTGGGCTCCTGTTTGGAGCTTTAATCAGGGAGAAGGTGGCTCTTCTCCATCCGGTTGCAAAGAGAGAAAGGCAACTCTGGCTTCTGCTGCTGCAGTTACCAGGGGGCTCTGCTCACTGTGGATCATATGGAAAAGAGTGGAAATGATTAGGTTCAGGGATGGTTTAAAAGTCTGGATAAGGCCAGGGTTACTTCTGCTGGTAGAAATTATTAGAGTTCAATCCAACTTTTTGAGAGAGGAGAAGAGCTCAGTCCCTTTGAAATCAGCTGTCGCTGCCCAGGGTTGGGATATGAGCTGCCACATTTCTATTGTGGTTTAATAGAGAGCCTATTCACAGAATCATAGAACGTTTTGGGGTGGAAGGGACCTTTAAATGTCATCTAGTCCAAGCCCTCTGCAATGAGCAGATCAGGTTCCTCAGAGCCCCATCCAACCTGGCCTTGAATATTTTCAGGGATGAGGCTTCTCCACCTCTTTGGGCAACGTGTGCCAGCGTTTCACCATCCTCACTGTAAAGTTTTCTGCCTTAGATGCAGTTTAAAACCTTGTCCTATTGCGACAGGCCCTGCTAAAAAGTTGATCCTCATCTTTCTTAGAAGCCCCCTTTAAGTACTGCAAGGCCATTACCATATCTCCCCAGAGCCTTCTCCAGGCTGAACAACCCCAACCCTCTCAGCCTTTCACTTAGAATTTTTACGTAGAGGTGAAATCTCATCATGCTTGCCATAAGATGGAGAGAAATGCTGAAGAAACAGGGAGACTGCATTCCAGGCTGTGTTGGGCACATCTCCTCCCCTGGGAACAGCTTGATTTGAAACTCCTTCGGGTTCCTTGAAGCACTGTGTGTCTTGGCTGGTTGCAGGACAGAGCTGCTGCAGTGAGGAGCTGCTAGCAGGCGTCATAGCCGAGGGAGCACTGAACACAGTCAGCTGTAAATGTAGTCAAGAACAAGTTATGTTGATGCCGGCTCCACCAGCTGTTTTTTAAAGGCCTGGTTAGCAAGCATACAGCTTGCTACTACTGCTGTCAAAATCAGATTGCTTTTGCAGTGTGGGCGGGGACCTACTTGCATCTCAACTTACCCTTGTGCAATGCACGCCATCCCCCGTGTCATCTCTTGCTTTGATCTAAGAGTAGATCCTGACAGCCTTTACTGATGTGCAATTTATCTGACGTCCAACATGTGCCACCTGTGTGACTGTGGACAGAAACAAATTCTCAGACTTTGAAATTAAGCACATTTGAGGTTGTATGAAGAATGCACTGAACTGAACAGTGAGAGTTTTGTTCTGGATTGAAAAATGAACCAGGGGGATAAAGGCAAGCTATACTTTTACAGTGCCTTAATTTAAGTTTGGCATCCCATGAACTTTAGATAACCTAAGGAAGATGCGCCAGAAAAGGGAGGCTGGCTGATGGGTGCTATCTGTGAGTGGATGTGTGCTAATAGGGCAGATGTGATTTAGTGATGACAAATGTAAAATTATGCATTTACATTGATAGGTCCTAATTGTACTATTATCACTCACAGAAGAGCTCTTGGATTCATTGCAGAGAGTTCTGAGAAGCCGCAGCATGGTATTCGACTGGAGGAAGGAAGGCAAAATAAATATTAGTAATTGCTAGGAAAAATCAGGAAGCAGAAGTTAAACAATCATTGCATCAGATCTATCAGTGGCTACATCTTGCACACTGAACACAGTCAGGTTACCCCACCTCAGAAGGCTGTAAGTGACCTAGAAAAGCTACAACAAAGTGTGTAACTGCTTCTGTATGTGAAGAGAGAAAATAGATCAGGAGTCTTCGTTTTGGAAAAGAGACAGTGTAGAGGAATGGATATGACAGAAGCCTATAAAATCATGAATGGGGAATGATTGTTCACTATCCTTCATTATCAAGGAGCTCAAGGTAATCAAGAGATGGCTTTTTATTTGCTACTTGCTAAATAAAAAGAATTCCAATGACTTCTAGGATCTGCAGTGGAAGACACCTGGGATTTCTTTAGGATACGAAAACTGGCAGTAATGTGTGACTCGAGCAAAGGAGAAGCAAAGACCACTAGGATCTAGGAAATTAATTAGGAGTGAGTAGATACTCTACAAGTATTACAAAAATCAGATTCATAAAAACGTCTTGGTCTTAGATATTATGGGAGTAGTACGAGAAGTGACCTTAAGTCTGCAGAGAAGACCTGTAGGTACTTGAGCTATAAAAATGACAAGAGGAAGAAGGAAGAAGTGGACTTCTGTGCCCAGTTACTGGAGTTGAGCTTCAACAAGTCAAAATGCAAGGTCCTGCACCTGGGCCGGGCTAATCCCAGGCACAAATACAAACTGGCCCAGAGTGGGTTGAGGGTAGCCCAGAAGAGAAGGATTTAGGGGTGTT
>NW_009699332.1:20254-20762 GCF_000703405.1 Apaloderma vittatum | reverse complement strand
TCTTCAAGATGGAATTGAAGACAGAGTGGGTTCAGCTGCCACATGAAAGAAGACTCGTATAGGGAAGGAACTACTACTCCTCCAGAAAAGGTCACATTATTCTGGCCTGTGAAGGAGGCCACTTATCAACCCAATGAAAGAACAGGAGGAAAGCGATGGGTTTAGAAGAACAATGGAGCATGAAGGGAAAAGCAGGAGAGATTAAATAGAACGAGCAAGTACAGCTGAGGTCTCTGAAGTCCCCTGCCACATAACATACTCAGACTGATGGATTGAACATAACGCTGCAATGCTAATGAAGAAGCAAGAGAGGCAACTTGGCTGTTTCACTGTCTCCAGCTACTGCAGTTAATCGAGTTTTGACATCGTGGGTTTCTCTTCTTTTCTGTTCCTCCCCTGACTACACCAGCGCAGGGACAGGGTGTTCCTGCAAAGCGGCAGATGGGGACAGGCCTGTTCCTCGCTGGTCCTGGTGCTCTCCTCACAACATCGTTCCCTGAGCTTTGCC
>NW_009699332.1:12138-20236 GCF_000703405.1 Apaloderma vittatum | reverse complement strand
AAGAGGATGGCTCATCACACCAGCACAGGATGTGAATCCTGACTTTTGTCTTTATTTCTGGTACCCGTCCCTGAGTCCCGTCCCTGAGTCGTAGAGCATGTGTTAATTCTCAAAGCAAGAAGATACTCCTCAACTGCTTCACCAGGCACATTTTTTAAAAATTAATCTCTTATTTCTTCCATTGGCTCACAAATTCCATCTCTTTAGATTTTTTTGTATTATTGTTGTTCAAATCAAGACAACAGATATACTGGCACAATAAACTGGACAACTGACAGAGAGACTCACACAGAGCACGCACTTCAGATGTTCCCCCATGCCCGGCCCGGACTGACTGCATCTCCCCAGAAGTAAGAGCTGTTTTGCTTGCTTTTGTCAGACCTTTTTCAGGATGAGTTTATACAAAGTTGTAGACACTATCCCATAGAGATGGGAAAGCCCATACAGATCACCACGGCAAAGGTTACCCAGCAATTGGACTCGATCGTTTTAAAGGTCTTTTCCAACCTAAGTGATTCTACAATTTCCACATCTCTGAAGGTTTTTGATGACACTAACAAAATGGTGAATCAAGCAGAACTACCTTCATTTTTGCTGCGTTGGAAGCGTGGTCGTTGTGCAGCCAAAGTTCGCTCTTTCTGTACACCTGAAGGCAGCTTTTTCTCTTTTATTCTGGGATATGCAACAGAAGGGAGAGCACCAGATGATTTGCCAAATGGAGAGGAATTTGGCTGTGCCAGGTGCTCTCCGGAGTTTACTCACAGACACGCGCGCCCATATCTCAACCTGTCTTGCTGCGATATTTTTCTACCCAAACGAAAAGTGGTGCAAGATGCATTATTGTGCATTTCTTCATGGGCTACAAGCTTCCCGTGTGCTCCAACTGTATCAGTAACACAGGCCTTGCTGCCTCTGGAACGTGTGTTGTTACATCAGGACCAGGCTGCTGTCCATCAGCAGTGAAAATGTTAATGAATCAAATACAATAAAAATTCATGAAAAATAGTGCCCTCACCAAGTAACTCTTTTTCCATGGGAGTCAGATAACACTTTTCTTCTCATTTTTCGACTGAACTCCTCCAAATTCTCTGGCCATTTTGCTGGCTTTTCACGCACGCAGTGGGCATCCGCATGTCCTGCAGATGAAAAGCATTTGCAGGTCTCTAAGTATTTTAGAAACGGCTGAGATTTCAAAGCTGGGCTTGTTCAAATACAAGGTCCAACTTGTAATTGACTGTCAGCTTGATTTACAATGGCAGTTGTGATGGGCTTGGAGATTTCAGTCCAAAAGGCTCCCCTGAAATAACTGAGGGCAGAAGTCAATCCGGGGAGGCACCTTGATTTTTTAATACCATCAAAGAGCGGGGAAGGGTTTAGGCACCACATCAACCCAAAAATAAACATGCTCAGAGCAGAAGGAGCCCAGACAGAGGCAGTTTCATACAACAGATCACAACAGCGGTAGAAATTACAGAAGCAGATGGAGAAAGGAGGAATAAATCACATTTTGTTTCAGAAACATCATACCCAAACATTTACTTTTTGTAAAATTCTGAAATTCTGCCTAAACACTAGGAAGGGAGGTAAAAGGAAAGGGAAGAAGGTGCTGATAGAGACCTCCCTGTTCCTAGGTTGGTCTCTGAACAACGGACCCTCATCTTCACGCCAAGGCTCTGAAAACCTTTCATTTTTGCAGCCATTGCCTCTCTGTTTTCAGAGTGAATAGAAACACTCCAGATGCAGTATGGTTATCCAAAACCAAAAGGATTAAGGGTAAAAATCTGTTTTGCACCCACTGCACTTGGCAGCAGGTGGAAAACTTTATAGCTTGTTTTCCAGCCACAACTCTGCCAAGTCTTCCTCCTGTGTTTAAGCTGAGTTCCTTTGTTTAGATTAATACACCTGAGATTTATTAGCACAGCTACAAAGTCACCTCTGGCCTCTCATCGCTGAGGAACAAGGGCTTTTGAATGCCTGATTCCAGTCAGCAAGGGGACCACATGCATATGACCAATATCCACTCCGAAGTCCCATTCCTACTGCTCCAATTCCTCTCATTCCTTGTATAGACAAGGCACTCTTCTTCACTCCTTGAGAAGGTTTAATTATTTCTGGATCTAAACCCCTTTTTCTCCTTTGGGAAGTTATGCTTTCAGTGACAATGTTTACAAAAAAGTTCTTTGTTCAGCTAGAAAGGAGCGTATTTTTTTAAGAATATCATTCTGTTCTGATTTCTGTTGAAAAATATTTTACCTTAGAAAATCAGAGGAAAACATAAACCAAAAACTATGTCATGATACACACTGCATATAAACCAATATACAAACAAGATGGTGCTTTTCATCAACCTTATTTCTCCTTCTTTACATCGTCTCACTCCTATTTTCCTCATCACCAGAGCTTAGTGCAAGTTTGTTCAAGATGCATCACCATTCTCCTTCCATGAGTTCCTATCTTTTTGGCTTCACCATGGAAAACCTCTTACCTTTCTATTCACATGCTGCTCCTAATCTCATTTTGATACTTCTTGCCCGTTTCCCACTACTGCCAGAGCACCTGTCAATCCAGAGAAAAAGCAAAGTTCTAGTTTGAAGGCTCTACCACAGTTTCTCCAAATATGTTTATAACTGGTCTCCCTGTTACACAAAACCAGTCCCATTAACCAGACGCTTTCTTATGATTTCCCTGACTTAATTCATTGAATCTTGCCTTTGGATATTACCACTTTACCTGGCAAAAAAAACCCTGTGGGATCTCATTAAAATTGCTTTCTTTTGCCCTTCTCCCAGAAGTGAATGTAGGACAACCATATTAATTAAAATACAGAGAGATCCCAAGGTCTCAATAGCATTCGCCAAGAGGAACATGTTCGTAAAATTCCATTCATTCACATTCTCCAGGATCTGGGTTTATTTTTTCGGCTGTCTGCAGCCCTCTCGGAGTTGCTGTCTGGGGACTGCATCTGAGGGAAGGGAGGAACTGCTGCACCTTCATAATTCTACTGAGATAAATCACTTAGCACATTTTCATATATGAAGAGCTTTATTAATGTCATTTAAATAGGGCTAGAGATGCTAAGGTTCAAAATCTCTAGAGAGGTTAAAAATAAAACCAAGATGAATGTGGGATTTGATAACAGCGGTCTTCAGGGCACTATTACCAAAAGGGGCAGTGCAAAGGAGATTCGAACATGGCATTTTGGGATGGCAGAGAAACGATGGAAATCAAGTGCAAAGGAAAAGAAGAGGAAAGAAGATACGGCTAAAGCAGAAGTTCCTCAAAACATTGACAGTCTTTGAAAACAGTCTGAAATGAACAGAAATACCAGGTGTGGTGTCAGTGTTGTGCTGCGATCAGGGAGTTGACTTAATCTGGATTAAAACATAAAGAAGTAGATGCTTCCTCCGAGACAGTTCTCCTTTGAAATATTTAAAAAAAAATAGAGAAAGGATAAAACATTAAATAACTAGAGTTCCCTGAAAGATGAGATGCAGCAAGAGAAAGCCAGAAAGCCTCTCTGGGAAAGCTCGTTCTTTCCAGGTTTCTGAAGAGTTGCTGCTTTTTAACAGAGAACTCTGCTCCCCTGGAAACTCCGCTCGTCAGGGCTGTCCGACACGCAGCCTGGCGAGCAAAGTGCGGCTGCTTAGAAAGTACGTTTCACTCTGATACTGAAGGAAGTGGCGATTGTTTCTGCTTTGCCTGTGCCCTGTTCAAAAAGGTGAAGACATATCCTGGGCTGAGAAAAGCTCCTGTGAAACAGTGAAGGATTTTGAAGCGTAGCAAAGGGAGATGGTGTAAGAAAGAAGGGGTAGTGAAAGCCAGCTTGCTGTGGTTTATTTTGAAATAAACTGGGGATTTTGAGTTCAGTAACATTTGTGTGCTGAGATCTGAAGAGACAAAGTCAGCCTTTGAACGTAAAGGAACATAAAGTAGGGAGGACTGAGGGCCGGAGACTGGCTCAGTGTTCGGGAACAAATCCAAAATTATGCTATTGGCATCAGAATGCCTGTTCCAGTTTTTGCTGATGTAACTGAGAGCAGAATCCAGCTTTATTTACCACTGGTCAGAATGCCTTGATTATGAACGTGTGTGCCAATTTTGACTGGTCAGCATCTTCAGACAGAGTCTCTGCCTGCACCGCGGAATTCCTGTTCTTGGGACAGAAAGCTTAAAATTATCTGAGGTTTCTGAAGCATCAGTGTTCATACGCTGTCCCTCTACAGGGGAAATATTGCTCTCCAGCTGAAGTCAGAATTCCACTTTTTGCAAATAAATGTGAGCCAGAAACCCATTTTCTCCCCTTCTGCTCAACGTTTCTTCTGCTAATCTGTGCAGTCTTTGAAAGTAAGCACCAGGAAACCGGGCAAGCCATAAATGCTGCGAGGTTCTGTCTCTAGCAATGGAAGGAACATGGCCAGGATGCGCTGGATGCCTCACTCCAGAGCCTGATTAACTCTAAAATGCTTGAGAGAATTTGCAGAGTGGCTTCCCAGCCAGTTGTTCCATCGCACAGCCCTCGCCAAGCCAGTGTTTATGAGCTGCTTGGCTGCCCCATCGTCATCCACAAGAGGATTTCTCTAATGTGGGAGCTGCATACCTGGAGCATCCTCTGGGTCGGAAGCAGGGGAAAGATGTTTGTATCTGCTGCTCAGAAACAAATTACTGGGTGCTTGCTTGATTTCAGAGCTTACATATAATTATTTTTTAATTTTTTTCTTCTTTTCTTTTTTTTTGCCTAGCTGCTGAAAACATCCTTATTCCTCTTACAAAAGAGAGCAGAGTTTATTCAGCTCTCATGAAAAATCCATTGCTTTGTGTTAGAGATAAATTTGCCCCTCAGGACTCAAAAGCAAGCAGTCAGAGCGTTCTGGCATGCAAAGAAGCACGCTCGCTCCTAAAATCCTTCCTGGGGTAGAGTACATTCTTCTTCCCACCCATGCGACTAGCAAGCTTCACTCGCTGCTACAAAAGAGGAAGCAAAACACTGTCTCCAGGTCTTCTCATCGTCCTCGCCTGCCCACGAGCATTTCTGGAGGTCGGTAAAGCCACGCTGACATTTATATCTCGCTTGCAGAAGAAAAGGGCTGGGCAAAGACCAACACTGGAGGCTCAGTCTCCGTTTTATCAGGAGCTATTTGATGAGTCAGACTAGATTTAGCGAGGTGGTTCAAGAGGGATCAGCGGAGCTTTATTTCCTATAGCCCCACCTTGAAAGGCAGGATTCCTTTGCCTGAAATTGCTTTTGAGCTGTTTCTCAGCAGAACACATGTGGATTTTATGCAACTTGCAGCCATCTTTTCTCCTTAAAACCCTTTATCTGACATCTCAAAGTTTCAGCCTTTAAGGATACACAGTTTGACTTCTACAAGGCGACCTCTTTGATGCATCGCGGTGCCCGAGAGCTGCAACAAGACCCAAAGCAACAATATTAAGTAAGCTCAAAAGCCAGGGTTTTTCTTTGACATACTGTCCTGGTTTAGGCTGGAATAGAGCTGATTTTTCCTCCTAGTAGCTGGAATAGTGCCGTGGTTTGGATTCAGCATGGGATTTGGTATGAGAAGAATAATGATAACATGCTGATGCTTTTAGCTGTTGCTGAGACATCAAGGACTTTCCAAATTCCCGTATCTTGCTCATGTGCAGGTGCCCCAGAAGCTGGGTGGGAACATGGCCAGGGCAGCTGGACCGCACAGAATAAGCCCCCTCTAGACGCTTCTGTCTGACCTTTCGAACACCTCAGAGGGGCTCTGCCAAGCCAGCCCAGCCTCCTCACCTCACTGGCAATGGTCAGCAGCTTTCCTTACCCTAAAACAGGAAAGAAGGCAAACAAGGTCACCCCTGATAAATAACATTTTTCTCCATCCCTCCTCCCCAAAGCATCAGAGTCCAGAAACCGGGACTTAAGACCTAGATCCTCAACTCTGGTGCTTACAAGTTCTCTGAAAGTTACAGCTGGTTTTTTTACCAAGCACCTGTAAAGGTCCTTTTAACTAAGATGAGGCTTAAAGGATTAACTCATTGCTGAGACCAGATTGTGATTCTCCTGATTCAGCAGTTCTCAGTCGATGTGCCTGAAAGTGCTTATGAATTTTGTCACTCGGAGCCTACGTGGGTGACAGATGGAGTCAGACAACGTGGTGATGGCAGGGGTGGAGGATGCTGTGTTGCCTTGCCTTTTTTGTTCCTTAGTCAAACAAATGGCAGTCAAACAACACTTTCCAAACTCCTCCGCCTCTTCAAGTTAATGGCAGCTACAAGATGTAACGTTCATTGGTTCGATGGTTTGCAGTGTAACTCAAGGCTCAGCTGGTATTTCTCATATGGAAGGAGGCAAGAAAATAAAATCAGAAGGCTTGGTAGCTGCATGATGCCTATTTCTTATTTCTCTGGAGGTACCTGAGAGTTAACCCTGAAATTTTACATTAAAAAAACCATTATGTTATAGAAAGAACCCAGTAAACCTGGCTGTGGAGCTTTTAAAGAAGCAGAAAACAATAAAGTACTCATTTGCAGGAGTATTTCAAGTAGTCCCTTTAATCAGCTGCTACTCTTGACTGCTCTCTCCAATAAATTTATTTTTTAGTGGTAAAAAATAACAGAGCAAAAATCCCGGTACTTCAAGTCCTCTAACCAAAGAATAACTGTAGCACATGCAGCAGCAACACAACCTCTCCATCTTCCATTATTATTGCCATTCTCCCAGTGCCAAAGAAGAAGGAAAGCGACACGCATCCTTTTTTTTTTGGGTCATATATATCTTGAGCCAGGTCTTTGGATGTGGAGCAAGAAATGCCAGACTTGCTCCTAGGTTACCTCTCTTTAATGCACTGATTTTAACACACAGTCTGGTTCTGCTGGCCTCTATCCTCTTTATTCTCTGAGTCAAAAAGACTTGCGGTAGGTGCCTGAATACCTCCATGTGCCTTTTTTTCCTGTTCTTGCTAGTTGCTACATTCTTCCAGCATCTCCCTTTCTATATCTACACATCTATTATCATTGACCCTGTCATTTTCTACATTCCATTCGCTCTGAACACATCCATCATGCAGTTATGGCACTCACGTCTCTTCATTTGCAACAGCTCCATCTCACCCCAGCACCAGCTGCATTTTGCAGTCTGCATCTCTGAAGATACAATAGTAATGGACTACAGGGAAAAAAAATCTGTTGCTACCCGTAGCGGCTCTCATTTTCCGTCCTTCAGCAGGCTTTCTGCTCCTGAAGAAATTATTTTCTTCACCAACTTGGAAGCTAGAACTTTTCTGGTTTTTATGGTGGGTTTGTTGTGGTTTTAAGCTTAGCTCCAAAATGGTCTGGTCTTATTGTCCGAAAGGGAGCCCCAGGTGGGACTGAGGCCTAAAACATCAGCTGTTTAAACAAGTGGAGCGGCAGTCATTAATCTTTGCTTCTGGAGCTCATAACAGGAAAATGGAGCAAGCAGGGAATTGGTTCTCAATAAAAGAAGCGTCCTTCAGCCTTGCACAGTTTCATGTCCAGCCACTAATCAATATATATTGTTCCCATAGATCACAGTAGCAGCGGGTGAGAAATTGCTTGGGACTAGAGGCTTGTGCAGAGTGGACATGGGAGGATTTCCCGTGCACGCTGCAGACAAATCAATCTTCTAGAATAAGACTCAAAAGAAGTATCAGGAAAAGGCAAGCGGCGATGCTGAAGGCATTTGGCAACAGACCCTTTGGGGGGATATTTAAGACGGGAAGAAGGTCTGGTTCGTGTCATAAGGGTATTCCTGTGCTTCAAAGATCAATACGAATATGCTGAAAGATATGTTTTTGCAAAAATACTGTCTCGGTTACCAGCATCCTCCGGTCACGCAGGCCATATTTCTCTATATTGCTTCTTTAATCTGACCACCTCACTCTTGCCCCTTTCTCCTCTCTCTACCGAATCGCTCTTTGCCACACCAGGAACAAAAAGTTATTCTCGTACAGGAAAATCCCAGTGCTGTAAGCCAACCCAGCCTCCCTTCTGCACTCTTGAACTGGCGGAGTAGTTACTACAAGCATCATTTACAGCAACCCACGAGAGTGGCCCCAAGATGCCAGAGGCCCGTGCTGCTTAGATCTGGAAATATAAT
>NW_009699332.1:0-12107 GCF_000703405.1 Apaloderma vittatum | reverse complement strand
ATTCCTGCGGTCCGAGTCCCCAGGGCTGAATTCAGCCAGACGTCACACTGCCAGCCACAAGTTCCCGTCCTGCTCCTGGTTCTTTGCTGACAGCTACCAAAAATCTGCAGTTTCAGGGCTATGTTTCTTACTAGAGGCATTACCTAGAAGAAGTAAACCAGTTTTTCTTCAGGAACGAAGCAAAATGTCAGTGACACGTAACTGGCTGTGGTGATCAAACTCTGGGCAAAGGTTCTGTTTCATGGCCTGTCACAGTTTTTCTCTCTTCCCGCTGCTGGAGAGTAGGGTATGCTCATCCTGGCATACTCTGGACGGAGCATCTCTGAAGGAAGGGTTTGATGGCCCCAACAGCTGCCTTTTCTGTGAGGAGCAGAGGGTACCTCAAAGTGAGCCGTGATGGAGAACAGAGAGGCTCTAACGGCTGGAAACGTGCCCAGTAGGTAACAGAGCCCCCGTGTTTTCAGCTGCGGTGCAGGAGAGGTTACAGCAAGAGACATTTCAATTCCCAGAAGGAAGAAAGCACTTCTGGTTATATTACCAAGACAAATACTGCAGCGAATTCAGTTCTGAGAGACAAGAATTGGTCCCAAAAGATTGACAGAGTAAATTTTCAATGCAATTCAATTCACACACTCCTTTGGTACTTTCTATTTTTTCCTCACCAGCACGTGGTAGGCAGTGCAGAACGTGGCAAGCTCTTTCATATGATTGATGGTTTAGACTATTCAATTGAAAGTGTGTTTGCAGGTCTGAGGAGATCTCCATGACGAGGGAGAAGGGAGAGCTCTGTCCTGTTTTGTGTGTTGATTAGCTCCTGGTTTAAATCTGTCATTATTTGACCAAGAGGACAAGGCACCACAGGATGCTGCTGGGCATGTGATACCCAGCTCCTCTCCAGCCTGGAAAATGACTCACTGAGGATGACATGCACTCAGATTCCCTGCAATTCTGAAAATAACTATACTTGTTTATCCTTTAAATGGTGGCCTGTTAACACCTCCTTAGCACATGTTATTTTTATGGGATTCGGTATCTTTGGTACTGTGATATTTCTTTCACCCTCTAAGAAATGAGATTTTGTTTGACTCATTTCCCAAATGGCCACGATTGCTGAGAATGATCATAAGCGAGTTTTTCCTTTTGCTTTTACTAATTTATTGCAAATTACTCTAAGGAGCATCCCATTGAATGGCTGACAGCTTCACTGCCTAGGATCAAAAATGCCTTGTTGAGAAAAGAAGATTTTTTCTGTAACCATTCTGGTTTGAGAGCCCCAGGATAAAAGTTCTCTGGAGCTCCTGGCCCAGGAGGCAATCACAGTGGAGGAGGCAGCTGTACCTATGGGCAGGAGAGGATGAGCCAGGTAACCCAAATGGACCAATCACAGTGTTCCTTCCCCTGGTGCTCAGTATAAAAGGGGCCCTAAGAGGAGCCCTCTGGTCTTTAGTACTTGCTGTGCTGAAAGGTTTGTCATCAGCTGTTCCTCATCTTGCCCGGTGCTGCTGCTGTTCCCATCTCCTGTTTTCATGCTGCAGAGGAGCACTGTTTATCGGGACAAGTTATCTTTCCCTGCCTACCCAGGTGGGAGGAGCACAGCTCCTTTGCCTTTTTTTTTTTTTTTTTTTTTTGATTTTTGGTGGGAATCCAGGCTTGGACTCTTCTGTGTGCTGCTGAGACCAGTCTGAGACTTTTCTGCTTGGGTCCTAGTTGTTATCTGGAGGGCATGGGTTCCATATTAACAAATTCTCTTGTATCTTTTAATATATTTGTATAATTGTGTAATATAGTTTAACATCATCATTGTTGTTGTTAGGTGTTTGGGGTGGGGGATTTTTTCATTAAACAGTTTCAAGGTTTTTTTCAACCTCACAATCTTTCTCCTTGGTTCTCCTGTTACCCTCCCCTGGAAGGGCGCTGGGGGTATCACAGGGAGCCTCTGTCAAAGTTTAGTGGCCGGCTCAGCCTTAAACTTGGACAGTAACCGCGCTGCCATTAGCTGTACTCTGAGCTGGGAGTTTACTGACAGTTATTTGGCAGGTACTGAAACAACTTCACAAACTGGCTTGGCTCCAGCTGTCCATGGAGTGCATAAACAGTGTATATCATTCAAACGCGCCGCATTTCAGAGAGTTTTGTTGTAAATTTGGGATGCAGAGCCATGTTAATTCATCTCTGTGGCTTCTGGTGTAACTTCAGTTACCTGTCATGTTCTGTTAATCTAAGGGACCTTCCTACAAAACAGCCTCGCACTAGCTAGATCAGAGTTATCCTCTGTTTTTTATAGATATCTTGATATATCTGGATCCCCAGTGGGAGTTCTTGACTTAAACATCTCGAGAGCAGAAGGAGTGAAGCCAGTTGTGTGCATCTCTCCTAAGAAACTGATGCAGCAACCCTGATGTGGTCAGAGGGGTTAAGACAGAAATTTGCAGCAAGATTGCTAAAGCAGGCTGGATCCACAGCTCAGGATGCAGAAAACATTCCCATCGGAACAGGCATTATCACTGGGTCAGAGGGAGCTTTCCTCTCCCAGGTTGACTTTAGACTTACTTAGACAACAAATCAGGTGAGTAGTGTTTCATGTGGATTTGTGTGTATTTTTCGCTGCTCCAAGCACAGCATCTTAGCCAGACAAGGCTTCTGACCATCTGTGTCGTGCCTTCAGTGCCTTGATGATCAGTAGTTTCTTTGCCCTCCTCTAGAGGGATGAAGGTGTGAACTTAAGGGGCTATGAATGTTTATCGCCTGTTCTTAAAGATAGAACTCCGGTTCATAGCATTGCCACTAGAATCATTACCTACTAGCTGTGTCATTAATTCTAGTTATTTTAATGCATGAGCATAGAGGCTGTAAGAACTGAGGGAACAGAAACATTGGAAGCTCCTTCTCACACATCAGTGAAATAATAAAATGCTATGAACTGAAAGACAAACACGAGTTTAGAAGAACAAATTGCATCTCGAAATTTTATTTATGTATCAAAACTAATTATTGCAAGTTCCACCTCGGCAGCACTTGAGGATTTCATTACAAGATCTAATTGGACTTATATGTGCTGTAAAAGTTTTTTATCTTTTAATTGGTAGCAGAGATCAAAGCAAAGAGAATGAGAGACAAATTTGGTATTTGTTGCATAAACTCATCTTCTGGCTTCATTTGCATTTACGGGGTTCTTCAGTGCTGCTCACTGCACAGGCTTGTATGAGCACAACAAAAGAGAATCTGCTCCTGATCCTTCAGTTCAGCACTTCAGAAATCCATCAGAGTCATTCAACCAGGCAGATCTCAATTACCAAAGGATGCTACGTCAAGTCAGCCCTGAGTATCCTGCCCCTCCATATGCATCTCTTGGGGCAGGGGGAAAAAGACAAGTAGGAGCTGTTGTGCCGTTTTGCTGCACTGTCCGTGATGGAGCTGCAAGTCTGCTCTCCCACAGGTGAGTGATCCCCGGGAATAGCTGATCCGAACTAGGTCTGTGGGGCTGGATCGTAGCCCTTTTAAAATTCACCCAACCTGGTAACATGAGGGTTTTTGGCTGATTCTGTATAGCCAAGGTGAAAGGGCTCCTTCAGAGCCCATTGTAATACCTGACACCAAGCTGTAAGAGGATCCAGCAGCAGGAAGGGGAAAAGGGGTATAAAAAGGCCTCTTGAATGTTGAGCATTTCTGCTGGCAGGTCAGGAGAGGGAATGAACAACAGCTGCCAAAGAGTTTGTGTTGTACTTTTCGTTCACATGGTCTTGATAGGTTGTATTTTGCCAAAGACTGGCTGTGTCCTTTCTTCCTTTATGCTTTTATTTTATATGCAAACTCAACATTTATGCGGGAAGTATTGCCTGTCACAGTTTCCACTGAGGGGTATTTAATCCTCTTGATTTTCTGTGTGTTTGAGCCCCGTGTGTTACATCTGTAAGAGGTCTGCGCTGGTACTGGCCACCCAGGTTGGGAGGAAGTTTCTGTGTTTGAATCTGTGAAAGCTGCCAGCCCCCTTTTTTGGGTCTCCAGCAAAAACAGGGTAGATATTTTTTTTTTTTTTCTAAATTTGTGAATACAAATAAGTGGCAAGCTGCATTCACAGCACAGACAGAAGGAGAGAGGGTGCAGGGATATTATTTTCAGAGGCTGTTGACCTCTTTGCTGTCACCTTACCCTGTTGCCTTGCAGTGCTTCGCTTTGCCAGGTAGAAACAGGAGACCACGTTTACACACGGGTTTGCAGAGGGCAGAAGGCAAGGTTGTCATTGTTCTGTTGCTTTGGGAACATGTAGAGAAAGGGACTCAGGAAAGGCAAAAGATGATGCTGTTCCAAATCTTTTTTTCTCTATGATGGTCCAGGGCTGTGTCCTCCACCAAAAAAGCATCCTGCTTCCCATGATGTTGGGATATCAAATGAAGGAATTAAGGAGGAATTCTTTCAGGGCGCTGCATTATTTCTTTTTTCTCATTCTGACTCTCATCCTCTCCTTGAAATGGCCCAAGGGCTTCAATAGTAGATCCTTCCATTTCTTTTCCAGATATTAAGGACCTCACTCTTCAATACATTTATTATAATAAAATAGCCACGCAGTGTAAAGCAATCTAATTTTCCTTACTCCACAGAGGCCAACAAAATGCCCACTTTGGGGCCTTAATATAATGAAAGAGCTGAAGAGTTATTTAGAGCCACGCTGAAGATTCATGTGTTTGAGCAGGGCACGGGTGCTTTGTTACACCCTCATCACTTCCAAAAAATGCTTATTGTATAATGAGTTCCAGGGTGGCAGAAATCAGGCAGAATTTTTTTTTTTAAATGCCTCACCTGCAGTTTGTGCGTTACCAGAAAATCCAACCATAATACACAAACCTGTAGGAAATCAGACTCGATTAGTTCATGTGCTCTTGCAACTGTGTGTCTATTTATGGCCGTAATTCTCTCGCAAAGAACCTCTTTGCTGCACCAAACTTCTCCTGCCTTCATAATCCTCCACATGGAACATCCTAATCCTCTGTTTGCACAGAGGTGTCTGTATTGTGAAGTGTTAAATCATTGGAAGAGGACACGTCACAGGCCAATAGCCCCAAGATGGCTTTGGAGCTTTGGTATATCAAAATATACCTGGGGGGACTGACCTCCCCTTGCCTAGCTCATGATCTTACATCAGTGAAAAATGAACTTCAGGCTTTTCCATTCTGATTCAGTTGAGTTCTGACACCCTTCGTGGGTTTGTTTAAATGACAACGTAAGCCGCGAGACAGCACAAAATCAAGCACCGCGATATGGATGTGCCAGCTCAAAAATGGACAAAGCGATAACAAAAGAGATTAGCATTGTGGTTTTTATGCCAGCAGTCCCAATATCATTTACATGGTCTACAGGGGCGTAGGATTGGCAAGGACTAGCCAGGTTGTTGAGCCCAGTCCTCTGCTATTACAGGCAACGATGTTGTATAAACCCTTTCATCAATCCTTTGACTTGGAAGGAAATGCAGCGAACACAGGGCAACTGCTCGGAAGAGCGCAGGAAAACCCACGGCCTCTTTGCAATTAAAACTGCAGTGGAAGTTACGGAGCCTTTTGACAGGGATGAACCTGGTTTCAGCAGCTTTTACGGGACAGGTACGCCAAGGAAAATGATGGAGCTGAAAATCTAGAGGGATGAAAGAAGAAAAGTGAAATTCAGTCCTAAATTTCTCCAGAGTCTTCCAGTAATGGCCTGATCTAGCAGGAAATTCCTCTTACGCTTACTTTGCTCAAAACACAACGTTGATATTTCTGTGTACAGCTATGACGGTAATTTCTTCATATTTATTCTCGGTAGACTAACCTTTCTGCAACATTCCTGTCTACTTCTGAAAATTAAATTTTAGCCTATTTTCTCATAGGAATGAACTGGACAGATAGGTAAGCATTCACTTGCATGTTTCCATGGCCCCCACAAAATTGACCCAGACCAGTCGCACACAGAGAGCTCATCCTTGTAAGGGAGGCTGAGAAATGCTGAGGTGAGAAGCACACAGGCAAGTGTTTCTAAAGCAAAATAGCCAAGGTTTTTTGGTTTTGGTTTGTTTTTTTTTTCAAACTGCCTGCAGAAAGAATACCTGAGTGCAGGTGTACCTAGCAAATGTAGGAAAGGCTCTGTCAGCTGGCTAGCCTATGAAGTACTTGCATTTCTTTAAGAAATCTTTAAAAAAAGATCTTTGTGTCCTTCTTCAAAAGCTTTAAAAACTTAAGAGAAGTTTTTAAGAAACTTTTCATTTTAAGGTTCTTTTGTTCTCACTTCTACTATTAAAAATAAAGGCATCCCCTCGGCTTCACTGAAGTGCCTTCAAAACGTATCCCACAAAAGCCCTTTCACTCCCTGGGAAATATTTATTCCCTACGTTTCCCTGTCAGTTGCTTAGGTCTATATTTTAATTGGGTCTTTCCCTTTGAAAAAGCAGAGAAACTCAGCCACGTGCAGCGTTCACAGCACTGTCACAAAATCTTCACGCTTTCGCCATGGTGGGTGTAACTAGTCAGAGAGTGTCCTATAACTTCCACGCCTTGATGCAAAACCCTGGAAATACCAGATGCTCGCTGTCCTTTGCTTTGATAAAGGCATTTTTAGATTGTTTATTCCAGTAAGTGCGGTTCCAGTAAGGCTGGTATTTCCTGAGATTTAAAGGCAGGGAAAGGATAACTTCCAACAAGAGTAACAAGCAATAAAACAAGGTGAGATTAGAAAGAAAATGAGATAAAAGGCAAGGAGGTCTTCTAAAGGTGGTCCAAGCCAAAACACTGAAAGTAAGCAAACTGAAGCGGGGAGAAAAAGACTGGGTACATTCTCCCTTTTATTCATAAAACTGGGAAAAAAGTGCAATGCTGCCACATGTTGGAGAATAGAGAGAATAAAAGAACAAGGGCTGGAAGAAACAGTAGTTAATTATGTCACCGAATTACAACAAGGTGAGCGTTTGCAAGGGGGGGAAATGCCCACTAGCCAGCGAGCGTTTTCAAAGCACGTTAACAAATCCAGCTTATCTCACATGCCAGCTCTCCGCTGCCCCCTTCCTATTCCCGCTGAATAGACGCTAATTGAAAATTATGTTTTCAGTGCAAAGGCCTTTTCTAATTTGGTCTCGTTTAGAAGCATTTAGGGATCCTATGGTTTGTTGTGTTTCCAAGTTTTACGTGAACTCCCCCTGGGAAGCCAACAAAGGGCACTGTCAACATTTCGCTGGCAGACAGCGAGGGCTTCTGATCGGCGCGGAATATTCACGCGCTCCAAGGAGTCCAGATTCTTGGGGTAGAGGAGGCAGCTGCAGAGCTCCAGTGCAAAACATCTAGGAAAATGCTGTAATGTCTGTGCCTCTCCAGGGTTGGGGTTTTTTTGCTGTACTTTAGCAACTCTAAACTCTCTGGTAGGCACGGGAGAACCCTATTGAGTATTTAAACAACTAAAAAATGTTTTTAAAAGGAAAGGCAGGATTGTCAGTGTGCTAGAGTTAAACTTACTCACAAAGACGCTTTCCAGGCTTTAAGTCGTGTACCCATCACATTGCGTACTCTAAAATCTTTTCAGGGAATTCTATATGTTCCGCACATTTATGACAAACATTTGGACGAAGTATGAAAAGTTCTGTATTTGCCCCGCAAAATATGTAATTGCGTGCGCTTGGGCATGCATTACACATATTAATATATGCATTAATATATTTTTATATTAATTAACATCTATTTGGCATGTGCATGATGCCAGGCATTTTGTATGCATGCATATGTGTGCGTTATGTTACACTGGTGTGCACTAATAAATCTAGTGTGGATTACTACGTGTTCCAGTCTGTGTACGCGATACCTGCCTGTATATTCATTTACTCAATGTGGTATGGTATAGAGGAGAAATACATTAAGGCGTACAGTGAAAATATTTATTAACCAGAAAGCCCAGTTCCTATTTTTATGAGTTTTCAGATTGACAGAAGACCTGGTTTAGGTGCAAAAGTTCAGCTGGCACAGCTGGGTTAAGAACATAAAAACCCACCCCATTAATTGACATCCCCATGACAACAAAAGTCTGAGAGCTATGCCCCAAAAAAAGCCTAATTTCTCTACTTCAAGAAATGGGAAAAGAAAATTTTGCTACTTTTTTAGGCTAATTGGAGATAGAAATTAAAATCAAACTTTTTTCTAGTGTAATAAAGGCTTGAATCTGCTCAGGGTGATTTTTCTCATTAGCGTGGCTCGGAGAGTTAAGAGGGATATTATTTAATTCAAATTTAATCAACTTCCAAGCAGAAAGGAAGCGGCTGCTCGGAGATTCTACTTCAGCCTCTGATTCAGGGTACAGGTGGGCACTGGTTTCCATAAGCACGTTCACCCAGCCTGCTACAGCCCACAGTACTTCACCCTGGTGGCAAGGGCCTTTCATTATTAAGTGCTTCTTTGAACATATATTCCAAGTCTTCCACCCTCCACTGCTGGGATTTTTCAGAAGGGCCTCTGGAGTTCGTTGCTGAAACCAGCTAAAAAGAAAGCTCAGATGTTCACAGTCTCTTCTGTCTCGCTCCTTTGGCTTGGCGAGCGCTGTTTGCACGCCCGTAGACTCCAGCGGTCCTCCGTGCCGTCACAAACGCCGCTGCAAACATGCAGAAGCCACGGAGAAGTTTTCACTGCTTGCTGCCACGTGGCTTTAGTCCTGCCAGTCTGCCACTCTGCTCTTACCTGTTGGGTTTCGGAGGGGTTTTTCTGGACCTGGTGGCAGCAGCCGTCTCGCCACAGCAGCGTGAGGAGCACTGGAGGGCACAGGATGTCAGCAGGAGAGCTGGATCAGCGTCCATGGCTGAACTGCCAGTTCTGAATTTATCAAGCAAGAGGCGAGTGGTGGGGAAGGTCCTGGGACAATCATCAGCATCTACCGATGGGTAAGACAAACCAAATTTTTGCATGTCTGCGTGGGGTTCAGCTCAAAGCCGCCTGTCCAAGCACCAGAGTTCCTGCTGGTTCCTCGTCTGCCCCCCCGGCTCGGAGCGGACGGATGGGACTTGTGCGCCGGAGGTGGGCAGCAGCACTACGAGTGAGTCTCGGCAGGTATTAGGAGGTTGGCCGATGTTCAGAACTTGTTGGGGGCTTTGTACACACATGGCTGGGCATCCAGAAAAAATAAATGTTGGATGTCTATCCTCTCTTTCTCCTGTACAAGCTGCCAGAGGCTGTTAGTAGAAATGGGTACCGTTGCCTGGGGCTGCGGTACCTGGATGAGCACGATGGTAGACTTGCCGATATGAACCCAGATGGTCTAGAAACGGTCCTGACTCTGATAATGCCAGAGACTCTCAAACTCATAAGCAGCAAAACTGCTGATTTGTTCCTTTAGTCATAACAGACGTTAATGTTGTTGGTATTCACCCTGAAGTTCTGGAGAGACTGCGTATGTGCGATTAAATCTTTTGCTTGATAACGTGCATGCTAAAAAGAAGTCATTTAAAGAAAATAAGTCATTTAATTATTTGTAGTTAACACTAGAAAGCATCCGGGAGTCAAAAGGGGAAATGTTGCCACCTCGCAGTAAGTGGAAATGCTGTGGAGCTCTGCCTGCTGTCGTTCGAAGCGCCGAGTTTTGCCCAAGGCTTGTGAGAACACGGTGGAAATATCCCATGAATGCTGGGAGGTAGCAGTGCCCAATTTCTCCTCCAAAGCGACAGTTGCTTGGGACATGTGCTTAGGGGTGCCTTATGTTCCTGCTTTTGGTGGTTTTATACTTAGGTTTGATTAAATTTTTGGCTGTGTTTCTTGCTTTGTTTAAAATTCCATGAATATTGCTATTGCTCAAGGTACTGAGAGTGAATACTTTGTGGATGGCAGCACAAATATTTTATGTAGCTATTAGAAATATTTCACGAAACACTAGAATACTGTTTCGTATGGTTTGATTTGTGTGATTCCAGAGTTATATCTTGTTCGAGCCATGGAAATACTTTATTGGAATGGCAGGGAATATTTCATGGAATATGCCATGAATATTCATCTGACATTGCACTGAAAGTTTCACACTTCAATGTTTGGAAAGTATATTTTTTTAAACTTTCATTTCGAAAGTTTCCTGAAAATATCACTACCACTTTTCAATTATGCTCATGTTTAAGTCAAAACAATTTTGAAAACAGTAACTTTCCTTTTTAATGATTCTGTGGAAGTGAAAGGATTTTTTTTGACGAGCATGAAAAGCAAACCCAGTCATTCCTTTAGTGATGTCCAGGCTGGAATGACAGGGCAGAAAATCCCAGGGTGAATCACAGTAGGTAGTGGCACTGCGGTATAATCACGTGAATAACAATTAAAAGACAGACAAGTACAGAAAGGGGTTCCTCCCACCCATTTGCCCTAACCAGCACTATAGAGATGTGGAACTTTTCGATGAAAGTAGAATAAACTCAGTATAAACCAGTCATCTGTCCCACTTCCATAGATGGTCTTTGAGCTGAACACTTTGTAGATGCTGCATCTGTTTTTGAAGCCTTCTTGCCAAATATTGTATTTCAGTCACCTTTTTCTACCCTTCGAGACATTTCCTCTCTATTATCACTGCTTGAATGTTAAACCCAAACAAGAGAATCGAATTGACTCCAGCAAGGGCCGTGTTTTTTCAATCTTTACGCAACTTTGCCTGTGTGGAAAGGCCCACGGTGCCAATTAGCTGTAGTTAACATGCAAGGCACAAATGCTTTGTCAGGGCTAGGGGAGCTTTCAAAGTATGAAACAGGGTGAGCATTATTAACAGGTCCATAATTAATTTAAAATGAAACAATAAAATTCCTACACACCAGAGCAGGATAAACAGCAGGACAGGTAGAGTGAGATTACTGCAAAGGCAGCAACATGAAAGGGGGAGAAAAAACTTTTATTTCTCTAATCTCGTTTTCTGGCTGGATTTGGAGATGCGACTTGGGATAGCCTAAGTGTAACTTTTTTTTCAGACTGGACAACATCCTGGTTCTCAATGCTGCGTGGAAGTCATTCCATAGATGGTATCACTCGATTAGGGACCGAGTGCTCTTGGCAAGAGCTTGGGGAAGCCAGCAGCTACTGGGCAGAAGGCTGCCTGCTGCCCCAGGGGCTGCCGGGCCCAAGCACCGAGTGAGAAATGGAAAACTGGAAGAATTCAGGATCAATTGCTTGTCCAGCATAAACCAACAAATGGACTTGATTTCAGACACTTTATTATTCACTGGGTGTCTGGCCCGCAGAAATCTTCCAGGTTTGGTACCTGAAGACCCATGGGATTAAATAACTATTCCAGTGTGAAATTTTCGTTAAGCGCGTTTATTATTCACTGGGTGTCTGGCCCGCAGAAATCTTCCAGGTTTGGTACCTGAAGACCCATGGGATTAACTATTCCAGTGTGAAATTTTCATTAAGCGCGTCCTCTTCTTCTCTCACAGTTGTAATGGAGCTCTGTTATTGTCCCCGACTATGTCTTTGTCTGAAGTCCGTCCTCCACCACAGCCCAGGGCAACTGTGGGACAAAAATGCTTTTTTCTTTTTTTACCTCTGAGGAAAAAGGCAAATTTCATGAATTTCACAAGAAAATTATTTTTCCTCCAAAGAACCTGCTGAAAATTGTGCGGAGCTCTGCCATGATTCCAGTATATGCGGATTAGTGTACAGGAATGGAAGTCAGATAAATAATAGTAACACTTCATTATCAGATATCACTTACCATAGGGTTATCTCCACATGTATTGGTGTGAGGAGATTGTGGAGAAAGAAGAGATGAAAATCCTGACTGATGGCCAGATTAATCATATTTCATGAAACCAGAAGGCTTGCCATTTCCAAATTGCAGATGCAGTTCCAAATATTCTTCACACAGGGCAGCTGTGGGAGCGCATTAACGTTTTGCACCCAGGCTGCGTGGGAGCCAGGGCCCTTATGTTCCCATTCAAGGGCTGGTTAACACCATCTCTGCTCCTTTGGAGCAGAATGCCTTGGGGCGTGGGGGTGGGGTTGGATTTTCATTTGGATTTGAGTTTGTATTTGGGTTTGGATTTGGGTTTGGGTTCAGGTTTGGGTTCGTTTTTGGGTCTAGATTTCCATTTGGGCTAGGGTTTGGGTGTGGATTTGGATTTAGGTTTGGTTTTGGATTTGGGT
>NW_009699331.1:0-17471 GCF_000703405.1 Apaloderma vittatum | reverse complement strand
AACATAAGAGGTTCCACAAAAACATCAGAAATAAATTTTTCCCTGTGAAGGTGACAGAGCCCTGGCACAGGCTGCCCAGGGAGGTTGTGGAGTCTCCTTCTCTGGAGACATTCAAAACCCGTCTGGACGTGTTCCTGTGTGACCTACTGTAGGTGATCCTGTTCTGGCAGGGGGGCTGGACTAGATGATCTTCTGAGGTCCCTTCCAACCCCTGACATTCTGTGATTCTGTGATATACACAAATATATATGTACATATATATATATGTACTTAAAGAACGATACAAACATTCTTAGAGGAGTATAACTGCACAACCCAAGACTTCAGTTAACAAAAAGCAATAGATAAAAAGTTTGTGTGTGTTAATACACAAATGACAGGCTTTCTATGTGTCGCAGGGTTTTCTTACAGTGGGATTTTTACCACCATGCCACATCACATCAGTGGTTTTCCACAGTATCAACAGCCTTGAGGACACTGGGAGAGCAGAAATGATTATTAAAATATAACAAGATTGTATTGGATAAACATGTGTGGATTTACTTTACCAATGGTGACATAAACCATACGTCTAGGGTTTAGGCCAGGTCAGTGTGTAGCAAATGAGCAGAAAAGCCTCTGAGCTGTCAGGGTGCCTTTGGTCAAAGACACAATGAAACTAACGTTGTTTAAGTTTAGGCTTCCTCCTAGCACTGACACTTCAAAGCTGAGAGCTCCTGAGTCAGGGGCCCCTGGAAAGAAAAAACAAAACAACCCCAGCAACTAGTCAGCAAGCAAAGGCTCATAAAGCCACAGGCTTGATGACTGACAGGAAAAATGAAGAAAAAATCCAGAGGCGTAGACAAGACAAGGGGGCCCTTGGAATCACAAACAACAAAGATAAATATTTTCTTTCATACACTTGCCAATTTTTGGTGAAACAAATGAAAGAGAAGCTTCCCTAGGATCTTGGTTCTGGCTGCCAGTATTTTCCATGTTTTAGCACTTTCTGCTCTGATTTAATGTCTTATATTGCAATTCACAGAAAGAGATGCAGCAGTGTTTGAGAATAAAAGGAATGGGATTATTTTTATTTTAAAATGTTGATTTAGAAGGCAGCAACCCCAACTCCAGCATGAGTTAATGACAGTTTAAGTAGTAGTATATTTTTTAATTGACTCAAACTATAATTAGGCAATTACAAGCCATCAAGTGAGAGCTGTTTAATAGCTACTGGACACAGCTGTTAGCTGCCTCACCTCAGCTGGAAATCAGCACCCCCTCAGCGCGGGGATTTAAGATAACTCATTTTATCACAGTGAAGTGTAAGTGGTCAACTCTTCAATTAGTCAGCTGAGAAACCAGTACCTTCTAGGAGCAGGTAAGTAACTTTGTTACAGCTCCACATGGATCTAGAAAGAGCATATCTGACTGTGCCCACCAATTTCAGCTCTTCTTTCTTGCAAGGTGACTGTCAGAGTTTCTGGCTCACATTGCTACCAATATTCCTCTCAGGGCTGCCAAGATAGCATGCATTTAAAATGCTGTTCTTCTCTGAAAAATTGTTTTAATTAAAATGATATTCAGGGGTCCCATATTCTCTGTTTCTCGATAATTATCATAACACACTTGTTCAGTTTCCAAGCTAATGGATGCTTTCATTAACTGCCAGCTCCCAAATTAAACATGAGATCTGAAACGCTGGGCCTTCTTCTTCTCGAATTGTATTTTGCTGCCACACCATCTCCTGGGACACACAGTGTCTGCAAGGAGAGCATCCTCCAAACGTCTCTTCGCATGAATGCAGGGATGAGCCCTGCCAAGCACGTCTGACAAAGCGCAGCTCAGCCTGGTCACTGCACTAGGCCCGTGGGGCAGAAAGAACATACTTTAGAGTTTAAAGTAAGCAAAAGGTAACCACTATGAAAACATTACCAGTGAGTACAAAGCACAGAAAGCAGAGCTGTTAAGCAGAGAAGTGTAATTTGGACACAGTCACCTTCCCAACTAAGCAGTCCTTAAAGATACTGTGAAAAACCCCTTCCAGGGCGGTGTGTTTTGTACAGCAGTCCACCACATGGCTTTCTTGTTCCATCAGCTCTCCTGCAATGTGAGTTTGTGAATTTCCAAATTCACAAACATGGAAATCTAACAGAAGTATGAGAGGATTTCTAATACGTCACACTCTTGGAAACCTGAATACATACTGGGTCGTTCACACTAAGGTTTTGCCCAATACACTGGGCTTTTCACATTTTTGTTGGTTACTTCCACATATATGGGCCATTTTTGTTTGCTTCAGAAATGCAGGCTAACATGCTAAAGTCATACCTACCAAGCCTACCCAGCTGGATCACAAAGTGAAACTCTGGAAGCCGAGAAGATTTAATGTAGCTTAACAGCAACAGTCAGTGGGCACACAGATTTTTCCAGGTTTTCCAAAAAAGACTACCTTGATGTGTACTTAGCCAATGACCAACACAGAGAATGAAACAAAAACATTCCAGAACCTGCAGATAATGCTGCTGTTCTCCCTTCTCAGAGACTATGAACTAGATGAGCAGGTGCAGAAAGCATAAGTCAGGATTAGACTGGATCCCAACAACATCCATGTGCAAACAAAGTGAAAGGATGTACAGCAGATTTCTCAAAAGATCAGAGTGTAACCATAGTTGTAAAAGATATTGTGAACACTTAAGGTTGACTATTTTGTTGCTATGTATTGCTTTTCAAAATAAATTTAAAAAGAAAAAGAGTGTACCTAACAAATACAGCTGCCAGCTAGTCCAGGATCAGCCTCAGCAACTTAGTCCCTCATGGGAGGTCCAAATAAGGTTCCCAAATAAGGTGGCCCCCAAAAGGAAAACTGATGGGCCTACGATCTGATTATAGAATCATAGAATGGCCTAGGCTGGAAGGGACCTTAGAGATCATCAAGTCCAACCTCCCTGTCATGGGCAGGGACGCCTCTCAAATAGAGCAGGGGGGCTCTGTCCAACTTGGCCTTGAACCCCTCCAGGGAGGGGGCAGCCACAACATCTCTGGGCAATTTATTCCAAAGTCTTGCCACCCTCGTACTGAAGAATTTCTTCCTAAGATCCAGTCTAAATCTCTTCTCCTTCAACTTAAACCCATTTCCCCTTGTCTTATCGCTGGACACTCTTGTAAAAAGTCCCTCCCCAGCCTTCCTGTAGGTTCCCTTCAGGTATTGGAAGGCAGCTATTAGGTCCCCCCAAAGTCTTCTCTTTTCCAGACTGAACAATCCCAGCTCCCTCAGCCTGTCCTTGTAGCAGAGGTGCTCCAGCCCCTGGATCATCTCTGTGGCCCTCCTCTGAACACGCTCCAACAGATCTATGTCCCTCTTACGGTGGGGACACCAGAACTGGATGGATGAAGTGATCAGAGGGCGTACGGACAAAGGACATGTAGACAGGAGATGACAGAACAAGGATGCTGAGAAGGGGGCCACAGGAACCAGCACTTGGCACTTTCACAGCAGACGCAACTCTCTTCAAGAAAAGGGATGGCTTTATCGCTATTAAATTTAAATAATTCTTTGTTTTCTCAATGTTTCAGTCAATTTATCCGTCTGACATTTTCACAGTGATAACACAGTCATAACTGCCTCAGAAACACTGTGCCCTCAATCCTTAGGAAAAAAACTTACTGAAAACACTGTGATAGTGCATAGCCCCACAAGTGCTTCAAATCATAGTTGGAAAGATACTGCCTGAGACCTGACCTGTGCACCCAGTTTCTGAACAGATGTGAGTATTTCTAGAAGTTAAGGGTTAACACATCTACACCAGGTGTGTTCTTTCTAAATGAATATAGTCTAGTAAAAACAGGTTGAGTGGAGACAGGCATAAGGCAGTGAGCAGATTTCAGGAGGACTCTGTGGATTGGGCTGCTCTGGAGAAAGAGGTCACTTCTCCCAAGTGGTCCCATCCAACCCCTCTTCAGGAGGTGGCAGCCTCTTCAGGCCTGTGAGCATTGAGAATAAATCTTTGTGCCACCAGGGTAACTTCGTTGGCTAACCAAGATTATTTTTTGACAAAAGTGGGTTACGAGATAGTCACAAAGGCTGCTCTCCCAGCAGAGCTCTTGGGAGAGCTGGTATTCTTCTGGCAGGCCTTGTGGGTAGTAATATCTTTGGCCATCCAACTTCAGAGTGCTCAGTTTTAAAAGCACACCATTTCTTTGCCCCAGATTTTCTCACTGCAATCTTATGCTGCACCATAAAATGTATTTTTACAGATATAAATAAACCACTTGACCAAAGAAAAATAATAAATATTGCAGAATGCACCAAAGCTGCTGATGGAGAAAGAGAAAAGGAGTTAAATGGTTAAGAATGATTTAAAATTATTTCTGTGCTTCTTGCGGACTCACATATTGGGCTGCACTAAGTTCAGCACTCATCAAGTTGCTCCAGAGTTGCATCCTGAGCTGGACTCACTCTAAATGATTCTATGAACCCAAGGCAAGTATATAAAAAGCTGTAAGACCCATCTTCCTCCCTGTGTAAGTCTGAGAAATTATTTTGCTGCCTGCAAAGACAGATAATTATGAAGTAACATCCAGGAACTCTCCCTCACAGCTGTCTTTGAGGTTCACATGATCAGGTCACAAGAGTAGAACCATCCCTTTGTAACAGCTTTCAGACTTCTAATACCACCTCAAAACAATCTAACCAAGGTACACATTCTACTGCAAAATAATGTGATAATGTGCAGCCTTACAATCATTGCTGCTTTAAGGATGTTAGTACAAAATGGGTAATTTCCTGATTAATAAAAACTGTATTAAAATATCATCATGGATTTTGGTGTAGTTGATTTAAGACTGGGTCAAATATTTTCAATATATCTGTTTTACTTATTTAAAATCTTTTTTTTCTACTTCATTTAATTCATAAACACATTTTAAGAAAGGAAAATTCTGTTTTCCCTTTCACCTCTTTACGATAAAGTCTCAATTCTCCCACATGAGATATCTCTACCAGTCAGACTACAATTTTTGATCTATTAACATAAAATATACAAGCTACTCTTAAAAAAAAAAACCAAAACAAAACCAGCCAAGCAGAATTTAATTTTCTAATTCCACTAAAATAAAAGACATTACAAACACTCCAGTGATGTTTGTGATGCTACTGCTTGAGTAAGAAACCCTCATGATAATAGCTGTTTAGCTTCAGATATTATGGCAGGCAAGGGTACCAAGAGCTTAGTACCCCTCGTTTGGGATAATGGCTTCCTTTCCTCTTTTGTAAAACAAGGTAAATAATATCTGCACCTCATTAAGGTACTACTAGGCCTAATATTTTACAGAATATTTAATCAGTATTGCTAGGTCGATTACAATTATGCATCTATAATTACAAATAGGGAGCAATTAAGTCACTGAATTTTTATTGTTTAAGTGGCTTTTATGACGATTTTTGGCTACCCTTCTTTCAGCCTAACAGTATCAAGAAAATACTGCCTTTCAGTCCATGAGGGTGGGCTGCTGAGATGGGAAGATGTGAAGACCTATTGCCAGCACTAAAGCCAGGCTCGTGTGCTCTGAGCAACTCTGGTTGTGAACCCTCATAAACACAACAGCAACTTCTGCAAATGTAACAGCGACAAAAGAGCAGCATTGGGTACAGAAAATCAGAAAACACTGAAGTTGCATTTATAGGTTGGAAATGACTGCTGATCAGTCAGAAAGGTGAGAAACTTAAAGTGGAAAGTATAACCAAAACTTGAGCTTGCCTGTCCTAAGGGTTGCACACCACTGCGTTGACACAAATGCAGCATCAAGAGTTTGCATCCTTCATACTGGCTGCACCAGCACGGCATGAGGATCGTGCTGCCCCACCTCAGTCTTAATGCACCATGACTGTATCACTGCTTTGCAATAACACAACTGCACAGAGTGACAGCATCCCTCAATGCTGGACACCTTACGGCAGATAGGCTGGTATTTTGAGGCACACAGAAGTGTAATAGCTAAGTTTAGACCTGTACTGACAGGGAATGGAAGGGAATGTCTGGCACAGGAGCAGCAGAGGAAGGGCTGTGACAATAGAAGGTGGTGATACCATGTTGGTTAGCCCGTCACCAAGGTCCCACACACATCTTCAAGACACTCACTTCTCAGGTAGCGCTTCCAGATCAGGAGACAAAAAACAATGAGTAGATACTAGCAGGTCAAGAGAGAAGGAGGAGAACAGACAGCAATCCCTGTCAGAAACCAGCACATGGTCGCCAAGCTATGAAGAACCCAGGAGACCATCTATCTGTCATGGCAAGGAAACCTGACCAGGCCACCTGGATGCACACATCTTCATGTCTGAACACTAGACAGACTATTGGGACGCATGCACATTGGTGCTTGTGAGTATATGTGGGGGGGAATAAGTGAAACCAGATTAATTTTTAAAATAAATGAGATCCCTAAGGCATTGCATTGAGCTTTCTTACACTGTTGGTCCAGTGCTATAGCACTATTTCCTACAGAGCTGCTTTGACCTAAAGTATCATATAGCATCTCAGTGCCTGTTGTTAGACTAGCAATAGCTGTACACGCATTGCATTTCCTTTGGAGGTTTTTCTTTCATCGGGGGGCAGGCAGGGAGGCTGGCAGCTGCAATTACATTTCAAGTATCTGCACGCAGAATAAACTCCACGTTTTTTCTTGCTTTGTAAAACTTCAGCAACAACTTTATGGTTGTTTCTTATCATGCATGATCTTTGCTAATTTCTTATTAAGTATTAATCAATCATTCATATGCTAGCAGCACTGAGAGCTGCTGTGCAGGACCCAGGTCATGAGGTACTGGGACCTACTCAGTTCTGTTGCAACGTAATTTTTCAGCAACTTAAGTATATTTCTACAGCCAAATTAGGCCAGTTCTTCCAAGAGAGCCATTACCAACTGTCAGATATAGACGGGCTTAAGACCCTCTGAGAAATTCAGAACAACTTAATAAAGCTGCTAGCTATAGAACAGTTGTTAAGGTTGCAAAGCAAAGCTCAAAGACTGAGCTTTCTTTCCTTAGAACAGGGATCCATTTACAGCAATGCTCAAGGGAGCATTTGGAGCTAAATCCTCTCTGCTAGTATCCTACTAGTCCTTAGGATTGCTTAGGATTATATGTGCACACAAACAAAAAAACCCCACAGCAGCAGTGGTGTCAGTGATGACTTCCCGTTCGGTCCCCATGTGTTGCCTGATCTAGTCGTCAGGTGGCATCCCTGGCGGCAGGGAGGCTGGTTTAAAATGATCTCTAAGGTCCCTTCCAGCTTAGGCCATTCTATGATTCAAAAATGCCAAAGCTCAAGTATTCTAAGCTATGGTATCTCCGCTGTGTACTCTTTGCTGCTGCTGTATTTACTTAACATGTCAGAGAGGGTGATGAGTAAGAACACGATTCCTTCACAGCTCAGAGGAAGAGGCAATAAATAAAGGTGATTACGCAGCTGAAAACACATGTGAAGACTGATTGAGGACTGCTTTTGTAACAGACTGTATTCATCACTTGGTTTTACCTTGATAATGCAACTTGTCCAGTAAGTACCAGGTGGTAAAGTGTCCCAGGAAGTTCAGTAATTTCCAAGAACATCCCATTGCAAATCAGGGTCTTACCTAAATTGAGTCCACTCATACCAAGAAACGACTGTGAAGAATATTGCACAAGGCAGGACCTTCTGGGCACACGTGTGTACATCCTGCTCAGAGCAGATGCAATAAATGCTGCACTTCCTGAAAGCATCAGACCCACTGGGTCTATGTGGGCTTGCCCAGCAAGTTTTGGAGTAGTAAACTAAAAAATTAGTAAAGTCATCAGTATATGAAGTTGTCAGTAAACACAGAAGCAGATATGTTTATCTACTTCTACCCACAAGTATGGCACCGAGGCCAAGGCTCACAGAAAACACTGGATTTAACTGAATCTGGTGCCATACAATCACTTGGTAGTTCAGTTCAGGCTGTGGGACACTTGAAAGGGTTGCAGAAAAATCTGCAACAATTGCCCTGACAAAATTCCCAGTCAGGAAAAAGAACACATCTAGAAAAACCCAGAAGCAGAATGATCTTGAGCATAAGTAGCAAAGTCAGAGTTGGGCCTTGCCCAGGACTGCAGGTAACCAGAAAAACCAGGAGAACCAAACTCTCAGAGTGATCAGTTGGTTGGCTTGAACACAAAATGATTGTGTTGTTTAAACACCATTTCCCCGGAAATAATCCTAAATACAGGTTTTAAACAAAAATAACAAGTTTCTCAATGTGCTCATCTTTTCATTCTATACACAATTTAAATTTGAAAGCATATAATTTACAGATGGTTCATTCATTTAGAGTCTCAGATCAATTATAAAAAAAGAAAAATAATTTTACTCTTAAAGCACTTTGATTTCTTAAATTTAATTTATGGTTGTTTAAGGTGCACTACTGTATATAGTTTCACAGCATCATTCAGGTGATTATAGATACGGAGATGAACAGGTAGTTGGTAACTGCATTCATTAAGTGTTAAGAATGTTTCGTTTTCTGCAGACAACAAAATATTTTCTAACACAATAATTTTCCTTTTATAGTTCTTGGAAATATGTCAAGAATTAGAGGTATGCATGAATTATAAGCATCCATCTTATGAGAAAATCTGTATTTCTGTCTTCTTTTTCCATTTTAAAATGGATTGAAAGGCTGGAAATGTGACATATTCCACTGAATAGACATTTCTGAGAAATAACAAGCTGTCATGCCACCTCTCTGGATAGCTGTCAGTCAGCAGATCAAGCAGCGTGCCTTATTCATAGCCTGCCTACTGCACTCGAGGGGTAGGAGGAAAAGCAGGCTTTACCTTCATCAAGAACCACAACAGAACTGCATACATCTCCAGTGATACCGTGTTTCCAATATAGAAGATTTCACTGACCAAAAGCTCTCTTAAACACATGTGCATACATGGAGATACTGTTTGGTACATGTGCACAGTTGTTGGACCAAGCAAAATCGTTTTGAAAATGTCTGTGTGAGGTGTGGGGGAATGATGATAAAATGGAAATCCAAGGAGATCATCTTTAATATGGAACATCATTAGAGCACTTTAAAAGACTGGAAAAATCTTGGAAATAAACACAGAAGATGCTTGTAGGTGGTTTTTTTGCCCTGCACACAAAGATGCCTATAGATACAGAATGGAGGCCAGGAAAGGGCTGCATAGGAAACAGTGGTTCACCAGACTTCCCAGAGCTACAGCTAAAGAGCTCAGATTATCATGTCAGTAAATTACAAAAATCAACTCAAGAACAAAGCTTAGACTAACAGAATTTGCTCCTAAATAAGCACAGTTCTGATATCCCCTCTTTGAGCCACTGTGTTCACAGGTAGACAGAGGAACTTGTGACTTCTCTGGTGAGCAGTGTTGGACATCACACAGAACAAACGTGCTGTTTGCCTGATCTAAATACTCTCTGACCTGTGCTTGAAGTTCACAAATCTTTGATGTTCCACCCTACAGGAAGAGGGGTCAGCACATCTCATGTGGGATGATGCCAACAGCCTCCCGCTGAGCCCAGGTGGCCACGCAGGCTTAGTCACAGTACTTGGACACCTGGCACATATTCCTGCTATGGGAATTTTTTATCTCATAAGTATGACATTACTGACAGAAACTTGGGTAAATCCCTAGTCCTTTAAGAGGCAAAGAGCACTTGCAAAGCTCTGACTCACTGCATACTGGTGGCACAGCGTTTGAACCAGCTCTTGCCGACAACCTGTGGCAACAGCTGAGAGAGGTGTGACCTTTCTCAGTTCAGAGCAAAAGGCTGTTAATTTTGAAAGCCAGTGATAAATCAACGTCAGCTTTGTTAGCAACCTAATGAAATTACCAGAAGAGCGAAGATCGTGCTATGAAGTAAGCAGCCGGAGTAGCTTATGAATAGAACCTGCGATAATGTCAATGAGTTTTTTTCCGGATATTCCTAGCCAGGAAAAAGAATATTGAATTCTGCATCTCAAGCCCAGTCTCCTACTGTCACAAACACCCATATCACACAAAACCTT
This sequence comes from Apaloderma vittatum, assembly GCF_000703405.1. Classification (NCBI taxonomy): domain Eukaryota; kingdom Metazoa; phylum Chordata; class Aves; order Trogoniformes; family Trogonidae; genus Apaloderma; species Apaloderma vittatum. Next base: position 7,433 of record NW_009699331.1, on the reverse strand, counting down.
CAGTAAATTACCCGAACACAGAGGCAGAACAAGGTATGCATCTCCTTGGGATGCTGTTGCAGAATTTTGTTCCACTGATGGTTAGAATTTTTTTCTAATTTCCAGTCTAAATGTGTCCTCCCTCAGATCAAGTTTATACATTAAGACAGCCCTATAACTGAAACAGTCCTAAACATTCCCTAATTTTTATCCTCCAGGCAGGCAGTAATCAAATCCTCTCAGGCTTTGTTCTTCTAAACGAAACCACCAAACTCTTAATCTCACCTCCTTAGAAAGGCACTCTCTTCCTCATATCGCATCATTTCCATTTGTCTGATATGCAAGATAATCCAGCTCCTTCCTTCCCCTTAAGAAAAGGATATCTTAATTCTCCTTTCTGTTGATTACAGCTCCAAGCTTTGAGTCACCAGCATATTTTATTAGTACAGTTCTTTTATTCCACAGATCTATTATACCAAATCTGTCCCAAGACCAACAGAAATTTCCCTACTACCTTCTTTCCAGCCAACATTTCGGCTCTCAGCACTAACTGTTGTCATATTCCTATTAGCCAATTCCTTACTCATCTCAGATTTTTTTCCCTACTAATCTGAGTCATTGTATATAACAATTCTCCACTTAATAAAAACATTAAGGTCAATTAAAGAACTATACATCCAAAAATATCTTATTAAAGGAAAAGCTCAGGCACATACTTCATTAAGTCATCTTCCAGAAAAAACAGAGCCATGACAGAGTAAAAGTATCTGCTGATTGGCCTGTTCTCCAATGGGGACTACTCAGTCCCCTTTTCCCTTTCTATCTGTCTTTTCCCAGTTTGAGCTCAGAAGTGTGAGCACGGCTTTAACCCCAGCTGTAGTCATTTCCATTGCAAGGAGCGCTTGTGCCAAAGCCGATTTGGAAGGATGTTGGCTGCTCAGCTAAAACTGCTGATGAAGTTAGTTTTATGCCAACATTTGACAGTTTCCACCCAACTGACAAACCTTTTCTTCTGCTCCTGCTGCTGCGAGGGCAGCCATCTCCAGTTGGGAGATGGAGTGGGGCGAGAGGGACCTGTAGCTTTTCAGGCTGCTGGAGCAGCATTTGCCAGAGCATCTTCTGCAACGTGCTAGAGACGGTATTTTAAGCTGATTTACCTAAGTCATGAGATGCAGTGAATTAAAGCCAATCAAGGGCACAGTTCCATGTTACAGGTAAAGAAGAGCTGCAGCATGTCCCTGTTCAGCCCACTGCTGCTAGCACCAGCTCCTGCCTGAGCTTACAGAGAGCTGATAGCAGAAATTCATACAGAAGAAAAAACCATCACCAATTTTTTTTTTCAGAAGGCTGTTTCTCTCTCTCAACCAGTTTGCCAGAAGCACCAGTATCAGAGTGAGTGAAGTGGTTTAAAACTTTACTGGAATAAGCATACTCATAAGGAAGTTGTGCAAAAACAAATTTAAAACATTTAAATAGAAGCTGAGCAACTTTTTCCTCTTGATGCAAATGGAGCTTGTGGGCCCAGATCACAATTAGGTGCTCCTATCTCCAGTTGTCTATCTTGTACCCCTGCCAGACACGATTTTCCCTCTAAGAGGGACAACAAAACCGGATGTATCTTTGCTCAGATAGGCTGGCTGAGCAGCATCATCCAGGTCCCTTGTTCCTACTTCAGGCAGTATCTAAAGTCACACCAGCGAAATGCAGCAGAGATGTCCACTGGAGGATCTAGGTTGGGATAATTACAGGGGTAGCTATCATTTCCTCAGAAGAATGACTGGAAACCCATCCTGTCCCTACCTTAACCTTATGTCCATGTCCTCCATGAACTTCTAGAGAAGCTGTGTTAAAAACTAATTTTAATTTTTTTTTTTTAATTTTTCAAAAAGATATGTGGGGTTTTGTACATAGCAGTAAGGTAAGACCTGTCCGAGTGAAAGACTTGAGCCACCCAAGAAGTGCAATAATCTCCCAGTAAACACTGTCTGAAGGGCTGTTTTGTTTTCATGTAAAAGAGTGAAGGTGGAGAAGGTCATGTTTATGTACTTACTGTACCTTCTTGACACATAATCAGGAAACTCTTCTTAAAGTATTTCCAAACCCATCACCAAATAATATTGAATACCGTAAATCCTGCTCACATGTAATCCTGTTCATCATCTGAGATGAATCACACTCCTCTGAAATAAGAGAAAGTCATGTGGATTGTCTTGCTGAGCAGCTACAAAACACTGAACGCAGGCTACAACTATGTATGAAAATAGAAGATAGAAACTTAATCACATTAAATCTTCTGTATGAATATAAACTGCTAGAGCCAATCGCCACATTTGACACATGTAGCACATGGAGGATCCAGCACAGCCCTCCAGCAGCATCTCCACAAGCTTTGCACTCTCAGCGGCCCATACATGCCCTCATGTCATACATATTCTTGAGTTTATGCTATAAAAACACACTCTAGGTGGCTGAGACATAGGCATCTCTTTTTTTCATACACTTTCATATTATTTCTCTGTGTATTTTTCTTCTTAAGATCAACGTCCAAAGACAAGAGTCAAGCTCTGTGTGATGTGGTGAATCCAGCCAGTACGTGCCAGTTAGCCTTACGGGCACGTCTTGGTTTATTTCACCTCTGAGCTAAATACAGACGTAATCTTGGAGGCAGATATTCTGCAAAGCCAACAACACACAAACAGTGGGATCCCCTTGCAGCTTAGGGAGGTCAATCTCACAGTGTCAGTCAGAGGACTGGATCATGGTGCCTTCCACTTCACACATCCTATACTTGGCCAAATAAGAGCTGGATCTCTCTTTCCATGGGCTAAATCTACCCGCAAAGCCTTGAGTTCAAGCAACACAGAGGGCTGTCAAAAGAAGACTTGCTACCAGGGCCAAAGGGACTAACCCTGCAGACCTGTGCAGCCACGCCTCTACAAAATGAATCCTTTGGCAGCCCCACTGGCATAAGGAATTTTGGTCCCCAGCCCCTTAATGCCTCATTCCCTCCTCTGTTCAAGGCTGAGCACCATCACTCCTCCCGTGGTGCTGATGTATCTGCTTGCGGGATTGTCTTGTGAAATGGGTCATTGTGCAGCCCTGCCTGGTGCCCACTGAGGCCAGGGGCAGCTCGGAGGCACAGCAGGGAGGGTGGCAGCTTGGAGCACAGGAGTAGGGAAGAGGAGGCCACAGCTAGAGGATGCCCCAGGTTCGGATCAGAAAGCTCTGTGTCAGCACAGCTTAAGGGGCTAATCTGTTCTCGAATCCCTCTGGTTAGGAAGTGCAGAAACTTGGAGGGAAAAATCCAATGGAACAAGTGAGGGTTCTGTTTCCTTCTCCCACGTTCAGTAACCCTCAGAAATACTGCCTGTGTTTTGCTCTCTACAAACTCCATCCCAGAATACAAATCTTAAGAAATATTTCAAAAAAAGTTGAGCTATTGGTCCCTGAATTTATCTCATTCATCTATCATTGCTTTCCCCTACAAGTTAATTTTTTATATTAATTCAATGACTTTATTTTTGTATATATAATATAAATATTAAATTTGTGTAAATACTTGTGATACAAATATTATAAATTACCCTGGTAAATGATTTCTAAGTAAAAGCTGATCTCAATCAAGTTTACATATTAGTGCTAGGGATAACTGGGAAAAAAAAAAAGAAAAAAGAAGATGATACTGTATAGAATCAGGTTTTATTTTACACAACATACCATCTTTCATGTTCTGGACCATCCAGCCTCGCCAGGAATGACTTCAGCTGGAAAATATCCTGGTAAGGAGACATACTTGTAACTTTAGATACCGTGAAGCACAAGTCTGAAACTTCAAATTTCAGCACTTTGTCCATAACAGAAAAGAGCAAAAGAACTCCACTTCAGCTGAAAGATAAACTTAAATAAAGCTAAGTAAAAATATTATTGCATAGTAGTGCAGCTAACAAGCAGTAACACAGAAACCAATAAAATGAAATAAAAGCAAGTTTAACTCATTTACAAGATGTAAAGAGAACTCAAAATTGATGATATGGTCAAATAAAGGTAATGATCTTCCTGTTTCATGTAAGGTTTGCTTCTCTCATTCTACATGCTTCAGCACTGATTGGATTTAACGAAACAACACAAGAAAGATTGTTTTTCTGACAACTTACTTTCAAAGAGTATAAGACCATGAAATCCTACGCAATGGCATAGATTTTAAATCCAGGCTTTTTCATTTTAAAACACAACAGCAACAAAAACAAAAAAGCATTTAAACTTCTGGATATGTCTGAATTTTCAAACTTCCAAAGCTTGGTTACTGCCAGCCTAAACCTCTAGATGTGCTTGCTTCCAGATACCCAAAAGATCGCAAAAGACCAATCCACCTGCAGATCAGAGGAAGGAAGGGACTGAGTTGTACTTCTCACTAGCACAGTACCTCAAGAGTACCTGAAGAGACATTAAAGTACCACCACATAAACTACATGGTGCCATCGTTCCTGGATCACACATTCTTTGTTATGCAGCTCTGCATCTTTAGCATAATTTCTCCATCACAGAAAGCTTACCAAAAAGAGAGGAATCTTTTTCTTTAATTAAATCATGATGCTTTGAAAGTGAATCCCAGGAGTTACCATAAAAAACATTATTTCTTTGACAACAGAAGTCATAAGGTAAGATGCTCAGCTATTTCTATGCCATTAATAGCTAAATGCTCTTATCTCAGAGCTCAGTGGCAACTAAGACTGATGTTCCCAATGTTAAACGTGCTCTGGAAAGTCCTCTCTTTAAGTGCAAGCAATTTTTTTCTCTCTCTCTGAAAAAACACAGTGGTGGTCAGAACGTGAGGTTTGGAAAACAGACCAGAAGTTACGACAGTGAGTGAGCATCATAGTCAACTAGTCAAAAAAATACGCACATTTTTTTTGTGGAGAAGGGCAGGAGAAGTGGAAAGAGCCCTTACACGACTGGAGGGCAATGCATCTGTCATCTATGAGAATACACCGTGGCAGGCAGTACTCGGAGGTGAGGGGGCTCACAACATCTTCTTCATAGTGAGTCCTCAGTTAGCAGATATCTGAGTTCCTCACATTGTTGCTAAGACTGTTGACAGATTTAGCATTGAGACGTCATTGAGAGGACACAGGAGCCAACCTGGCACTGGAAATCAGGTTTCTCCTCCCAAGTGAGTGCTTGCGGCTTTGTCAAGGGGAACCTTACCATGCTTTTTCCCCCTACTCTTGAGTATTAACACTCAGCAATAGCTGTTTACTTGAGTGCTGTCTTCAAAGGTGAGCCTCAACCTCCTAACTGCAGAGACATGCCAGTTTTGAAAGTATCTGGCTAAGAAGAGATCAACCAGTCAAACTCCTGAAGTAGTTTACAAATTAAAAATTAAGCACTTGCTTGTGCAATTACATTCGTACCACAGCCCATTTGCAATAAGAATGTTACAAAAACTGAAATGTAGACATTTGGAAGGAGATATTTCCTGAAAAGAAGTATAGCTCAGGAGAGACAAATGTCATATCTTGAGGAAGTAACATATCACAATATCAGAAAGAAAGTTTAAAAGCTGGCAATTCAAGAGGGAAACAAAAATGAGCTTGGTAGACACCACAAAACTAGTAACTGATATGAAATTAAATGCATAAAATTACAGGGAATGTGCAATAACAGTTTGACTGCAGCAAGAGCAAGCAGACAGACCTCTGCTTACCTTTTTCCATTGTTCTACCAAGCTTAAACAGGGTTGATGCCTCAGAATACAATTATGCTGCATCCATTTCACAAAAAGCATACTGTACCACCTCCTGGTAACAAAATGAGAGCTACACTCTACTCTACTTTAGGGCTGTCTCTTAAACACATTAAAACAACCAGAAATTTCTGCACTACTAATTGAAATCCTGCCAATGGTCATTGTTGGTGCAGAATGATGGATATGAACTATTGAGAATGATATTCATGTTCAACTTCAATGTCCTCCTTCCTCACCACTGTGATAACATCTCACAGATAAGCAACATAGTCCACTGCTGCTTGTGGGGCATATCACCTATTCAGCCTGGTGCCTCATGAAATAGCGATCACAGAAAACTCAGACATCTGCAGAAGGGGAGACAGAACTAGCAGTGACCATGGGCCTGAGTTATTTTCCAGTACAAGATGACGGTCATGACAATCATGTTTTTTGCAGCACTGTGATTTACTCCAACTTAGACACTTCACATATCTTTCCCTGTTGCTACAATGGCTCTTAGGTTCTTTTGTCAATATTGGTGCTTGGAGGTAGAGTGGAAACAAGGAGAGCATAAGGAACACACAAGAGAAAGGCTCTTCTCTTGGCTGCCTAAAACATGCATCTTGATACTTCATTAACTCTTTGCATAACTGTCCTGCCAACTGAAATGCTGCTGGCAGTCCTTTGGCAGATCACGCAATGGAAATTACATATCAAGCATGAACTGCTAGTAAAGCAGTTACCAGAAACATATCACTGAGTGCTCTTCCCACTCTCTTCCTCCAACTCTCCAGCTGCATATTTAGAGGCAGTAATTCTCAATTATCTTTCCAGAACAGTATGAGATCAGTGTACAAAATGCAATCTCTCCACAAGAGGTTGCTTACACAGGCATGTCTGCTGTGGGAAAGAACACCCCTGTGCACAAGTTTGCCCGTCTCCCACTGAGAGCCACAACTATGCTGGCTACAAATGAAGATGTTTTCCTGATTTGATTGATTCAGTTTTAGTGTAACTTCTTCTTGAAGTGATGGTCACACCTTCCCATCACTTCCATCTCAGTTCCCGCTCTCATCCCCATCGCAATGCTAAAAATTGTGTGACTGTGTGATAAAGGAAATGAATTGCTGAAAACTCACCCAGAAGCAAAAAAGGAGCAAAAGATGAGTTTTCAGTTGGGGCAGTTCTCTGATCCAACAACTCACTCTGCAGCCATGCCTTTACTGGGCACCAGCACAAAGTAAGCAGAAGGAATGCTGACTGCATTAAATCATGAAATTGCAATCTAATCTAACCAGACCTAATTTTAAAATACTGTGACACTGACTGAAAGATTTCTTGTAAGTGGGACTCCAGAGCTCAGAGTATCAGCCCAGTTAAGAGAAAGGTGCTACACCATAACCTTCACCTGCAGAATCATGGGGACGATAAAGCAGTCTGTCTGACGGGTGCAGTGCAAACAGGGTCTTCGGGTTCCTTTCAGAGGGTGTCTGTGTCACATTATATTAATAGTGCTGTATAAAGGAAGAGCAGAAAAAGCAGTTATTGTTATTGCAGAGGGACCTGGACAGGCTGGGTTGATGGGCTGAGGCCAACAGTATGAAGCTCCACAAGACCAAGTGCAGGGTCCTACACTTTGGCCACAATAACCCCCTGCAGCGCTACCGACTCGGGGAGGAGTGGCTGGAGAGGGGCCTCACAGAGAGGGACCTGGGAGTGCTGGTTG
>NW_009699330.1:0-5503 GCF_000703405.1 Apaloderma vittatum | reverse complement strand
CCCCTGACATTCTGTGATTCTGTGAAGATATTTTGTAGCTTAGAAACACTACTTTTTCGTATGATACTGTTTTCTCAGATGTGTCATCTACTCCAGTACCTGTGTGATTGTCAAGTACGACACCGAATAGAAGCCATTGTGGCATTTTCAGATGATTTTGTGGCCAAGCTTCAAGAGAATCAACGCTTCCGGTACAATGAAGTGATGCAGGCCTTGAACATGTCTGCTGCGCTGACAGCTAGAAAAACAAAAGAATTTCGATCCCCGCCTCAGGAACAGGTACAGCTTACAATGGACAATTTATTTTTTGTTATGCTGTATGTGTGGCAGAGTTCTATTTGATTTCTAAGTTTTTCCTTTTAGAGATCAGTGTCATTTGCCTTCCCTTTGTATAATTTAAGATTAACATGCTGCTGAACTTCAAAGATGATAAAAATGATTGTCCTTGCCCTGAAGAAATTCGGGATCAACTCTTGGATTTCCATGAAGACCTAATGACACACTGTGGTAAGTCTCATTACTGAAATTACATAAGCTTTAGAAGCAATTTTCCTAAATAATTTCACATAAGAAACACCAAGTAGTCTATAGGTTACACTATATCAATTATAAATATTATCAAATAAAGATGTAAAACTTTGTGGTTTTCCCTACTGAACTTCAAGTGTCTTGTCAGCCCTTTGAGTATTCTGTCAGCCCTTTCCTCTACGCTGTTAAGCTTCCTGCCCTTGACTGTGTTTTCTACTCTCCTCAATTTGAGTCGCCCACAGACTTAATGAAGGTGTGTTATGACACTTCAGGTGAAATACTTTTACATGAAAAAGGAGAAAAATAAAACAGAAGAATGTAACTGTCAGCTGACAGAAATAAAGAGTTTAGAAATAGCATTTGCAGGAAGAGGCTTTATCTTTCTCTTTTATTTTTCCTTTTTTCTTTCGTCTTTTGCCATCATTCCCTTCTGTTCAAATTATTTGGTCTACTTTTGTTATTATTTTTCTTTTCTTCATGAGGTGATAGTAATTTGCATAATCTAATAGTAGAAAATTAATTTTGTGGGTCAGAGAATGCATTACAGTAGACCAAGATTAATTGCTATGTGTATTCAAAATATAGCTATTGCAAAATACGTAAAACAATTACACATCTTGAGTCATTTGTTTGGCAGATTAGTCAGATGCCATTTGGGAATTTGCATCTTGTGAAATGGTTAAGAGACAATTATATTGACAGTTTCCAAATCAGAAAAATACAGCTAGAGCTCAGGGAACAGTGTAAGTGTGGGAAAACAGACATTTCACTTGAGTAGTTGCAGAGCATCTCTGTGTTCTAATTGATAGATGTTTCAGTGTCTTTTTCGTTAATTAGTTTGGGCGAAGAGACTGCCATCCGAACTATTTTGAGATATGTCTTAGAGTAAAACATGAAGTTGCTGATGGTCCTTAGGGGCCACAAACTTGATGAAGGGGCTGGAGGACCTCCCCTGTAAGAAGTCTATGCAGCAAGGATAGGCTAAGGACCAAACTGGAAAGTAGCTTTGCAGGAAAAGACTTGGAGATCCTGGTGGACAAGAGGGTAAGCATCAATGGGCCCTTGGGGAAAAAAAACAACTGACAGCTGGGCTCACCAGTACAAAAGAGTTATGCACACACTGGAGTGATTCACAGAGAGGCCCTCCCTGTTAAGTTCTTGGAACATCTTTTGTACGAGGAGAGACTGAGAGGGCTGGAGTTGTTTAACTTGAAGAGAAAGCTCATGTGGGGTCAATGCACATACCTACCTGTTGGAAAGGGGGAGAAATGAAAGCTGAGCTAGACTTTCCTTGATGGTGCCTAGTGACAGTACAAGAGACAATGGACACAAATTGAACTATTGAACTACAAGAAATTTTACTTTTTTTTTTTTTTTTAAGTGTAGGGGTGGTGGAACTCAGGAACAGGTTGACTGGATAGATTATGGAGTCTCCACCTTAGCAGATATTCATACCTGACTGGATGTGGTCCTGAGTGACCTGCTCTAGTCAAACCTGCTTTGAGCAGGGAGGCTGGACTAGATGATCTCAAAAGCCTCATTTGGACCTCAGCTGTTCTGTGATTCCATAAAGCGTCACATGCATATTTTACATTTTTAATAGCTTGTTATAGCATTATCATGAAAGAACCACTGTATCATGAAGGTGACTACTTTCTTCTGACTGGTCAGCAAAAACTAAATTTATTGTAACTTTAGTTCTTTCACTTCTCAAAATCTCCTAATATTTACCAGTATCAGTTGGACCATACTGTGTCAGAATGGAGTAGATCTGCACTTCTGAGCTATATATGTCCAAAACAGAAGCATACATGTTAGGATGGAAACATATGTACTGAGGGTTGACCACAGAATATATATATACTGTATATTTTATGTATATTAACACACAATTTATACAATAAATCAGTAAAAATACATGATCCTTATCTGCAGTTTCCTGCCTTGCACATACACCTGAGTTATACTTGTTCCAAACTGCTGGTTAAGCATATCCCAAATTCTTCTCACCAGAACAATATAGTATGGTTTATGTTTTTACATACAAGATGCAAACCATGTCTGTAATTTGTTTAACTTTATTCTTTTACTATTTAGTGTACATTTTTTATTTCAGGAATTGAACTAGATGAAGATGGAGCCTTGGATGGAAACAGTGATTTAACCATTAGAGGTCGCCTCCTATACCTTATGGAAAAAGTTACATATCTGAAGAAGAAGCAAGCTGAGAAGCCAGTTGATGATGATGCTAAGACATCTTGTAAGTAAAATTAAATCATTTTATTGTATCCTAATTCCAAAAGGCAAAAGAAATGGGGAAGGAATTTCTTCATATATTTCCGGCCAAAACAAGATGGAAATTCTCTAGAACTTAAAGTTTGTAGCTCTGGCTCAAAACAAGCTCAGATGGATTTTTTGTGATAAGCAGATTTGTTTCCCAGTGGGATGTGGTGGAAAATTCCATCGACTGACTTTTTTGCCTTTGATTATTTCTTAAGTTATATTTTTTCCAGAACCTATCTTACTTTTTGTAGAAACAGTGCAGACTTAAAAATTGTGGCAAGGTCCTGATTTAAGAAATTGCTCATAATATCATCTGCAGAAGCTTCAAATCAATACTTGCATGGAGATTAGCAAATTATACTGTAATTTGCAAAGCTGTACTTAGGAGAAGCCTCCCCACCCAACCTCAAATGCAAGGTTTGCTGACTCCTTTCTCACTTCCAGGGGAACTGGTGGATTCCTCAGCTTTAGACAGTTTTAAGGCTCGACTTGACAGGATTCTGGGCCATCTCATTTAAACTGTATTTCTTTACCTTAAAGTGTTGGACTAGATGATTCTTGAGGTGATCCCTTCCAATCTGGTATTCTATGATTCTTAAAATTTTGACCTTTCCATCTTGATAAGAATCATTTCCAGTGGCATCCAAGTTCTGTAGTTGGTACCAACTGATTATGCAATTTTATTTATTTTCTCTTGATTTTGTTTTTATAATTCTTTTGCCTTTATTATGGTGGGTGGCTCTTTAAAATGTCCCAATTTTTTTTATGCTGCTACCCTGCTTATAAGAATGAATTTCTGGGCACATAGTTTAGGTGTTCTGACTTTGGGAATAAACTTGTTTTCCATTAATGACTATGCAGAATTCCTTGGGAAACTGGGCTTTTAACGTGGTTGCTTAATTTAAGTGCCTACAGTTATGGGCTGGGAAGATTTCACCGGGGTATTTATAATGCAATGGCTTTTTAGTGTTACCTTAATGTGTCATAGAGACGGACACGACACAACTAATGGTGATCAAAGTGGCTCAAAAATGGCTGCTTTATTATACAAAGTGTATGCCTTTATACATAGCCTAAGGTAGTAGCAGAAGGTAGTGTGGCCTTTGCTTATAGGTTAAACACTTGTTTTTCAAGTTCTAATTGGTTAACACTTAGCGGCTTCTGGCTGGGCTCATCCCTCCGGATCTTGAGGGTGAAGGTTCCACAAACGTGTCCAAACTCAGCTCACATGACTTCCTATCTCAAGGGTACACTGGGAATTTGTCAAGGTCAATGTCTTCAACCAATGCCAGGTTATCAGCAGTCCAGCTGCTGTCCCCCACAATTCCCCCTTTTTGTTTTTGAGCTACAAACACTGCCTGAACAGTCTGATGCAGGGCCCTTCACATCAGAGTGATTAGGCAGGGTAGCATTAACAGCATGATTACAACTACATGCACTATTAAAAATCCTGTTTTAACCAAGGACATTAACGACCTTGACAAGCCCCATTGCCCAAATGACTTTTCAATTCCCCAAACCTCTGTGTTTTCTTGAATCTGACGAGTCATGACTTGTAGATCTTGCATTTTCTTGTAGATGGATTCCGAATGATCTTCCAGATTCATGCAACACATTCTGTCAAATTCTTTGTATCCATGCCCATGTGCCAAAAGCAAAAAATCAATTGCTGCACAGTTCTGCAAGGTAGCATGTCTTATTGAGCTTACATTGTTAGCCAATTGCAACAAAACTTCAGAGGTTAAATTAGCATTCTTTGCTATCCAGCAAGCCATTTTATTTAAGGTTGTTAGTGCGTTTGCAAATGCTACACCAGGGGCAAAAATAGAAGTAAAGATATGTTCTGTAGTATTCCAAAGTTGCAGATTGCTATCACAATTTTTCAGCAGTGTCGCTGATCTTTTCACACGTCCTTGAGAAAAGGTATGCAAATCAGTGTGATTTACTAGTGTTTTCATAGATGATGTCATCATGGCCACGCGACCAAAAGTACAAGGACCTCCTACAGCCCGGGTTGGTATGTCAGCCCAAGCTCGCTCCCCACACAGTAAGAACAACCCTTTTGGCAGTCGTGACACAGATCTGATTCCTGTTACTGAGTGGCTCTTGTTTCCAGCAACATGCTGACACCACTGAGAGGCATTCTGCCAGAAAGGGGACAAAGATACTTCAGTATCACTGTTCACTCTCAGGGGTAACCCTTGGAGGCATGCCATCCAGTGCTATCAACATAGGTTGATAGCAGCCAATGTTCCCAAAGTCTCCAATTCTTCCGGCTCCCTGCCTTTTGGTAATTTGGTGGCCCAGTCAAAAAACCCAAGGGTGCAATTTTGCATACTGCCATTACATTTCACTGTCACAGATGATCCTCCCATGCCACGTTGAGCTACTAAGAAATGCGCCTCTGAATCATTCAATGGAACACCTATTAAGCAGGTATGAAAAGGCTGATAGGGCTGAGCAAGAGAAACACAAAAGCTGCTCTGGTTAAGTTGGTGCATCAAAGTCACCCAAACCTTGGTCTCATGCCAGGCCAGTGGGATGTCATGAGATCTTCCGGGAATCCAGAACAGGCTGCACGCAACGAGCAGGACACCAACAAGGACCATTATCTGTAGAGACACAAGCATAACCCCTTCCCCAGGTAATCAAATCAAATGGCCCCTGCCACTGGCCTGTGACCCAGTCCTTC
>NW_009699329.1:0-5614 GCF_000703405.1 Apaloderma vittatum | reverse complement strand
CTTGTATTAGAAATTTTGTGACCAGCAGGAGGAAGGAGGCGATTGTCCCTCTGTAATCAGCACTGGTGAGGCCACACCTTGAGTATTGTGTTCAGTTTTGGGCACCTCAGTATAGGAGAGATATCGAGGTGTTGGAGCGAGTGCAGAGGAGGGCAACAAAGCTGGTGAAGGGCCTGGAGAACAGACCTTATGAGGAGCGATTGAGGGAGCTGGGTCTGTTCAGTTTGACAAAGAGGAGGCTGAGGGGGGATCTCATCATGCTCTACAATTACTTGACAGGACATTGTAGAGAGGTTGGTGCTGGTCTCTTCTCACAGGTAATTAGGGACAGAACCAGGGGGAATGGTTGCAAGTTGCAACAGGGCAAGTTTAGGCTGGACATTAGGAAGAAATTCTTCACGAAAAGAGTGGTCAGACACTGGAGCAGACTGCCTAGGAAGGTGGTTGAGTCGCCGTCCCTGGATGTGTTCAAGTGTCGTTTAGATGTGGTGTTGGGTGATATGGTTTAGGGGTGACCTTGTAGTGTAGGGTCAATGGTTGGACTCGATGATCCCAAGGGTCTTTTCCAACCGGAATTGTTCCATGATTCTATGATTCTATGATTTATTGCTAAAAACAGAATGTCCCAATCTGCACCAAATTCTTTCTTTCTGAATCATCTCCGTTTCATATAACTTGGTCATTGGAACACACATCTCAAAGAACAGATTTAAATCCTTCCACAGAGTCAGACAGGGAATCAGTTTGAGTTGGAGTGTCCCAAATGAACAGTGTGAACATCAGGGCCTGGAGAGAAACACCTAACAAGAAGTGGTTTTGATGCTTCCTGTTCCATTTTCTGTAGAATAAATAACTATTCCTTGGGCCAGCCAGAAGAGCCTGATGGATGATGACTTCATGTCCTAGGGACTATGACAGTCACCGAGAGAGGGCAAAGGTATTACATGAATTAAGGTGGTTTTTGTCACTACAGTGTATATAAATTTACATAGAATGAAACCACACCAGAATGCCCTCTGCCCTGTGCACATGGCAGAGGCCAAGCTTTGCCTCCTTTTACTCTCAGTCATCCAGTTACCAGCAGCTGATCTGAAGCATTCACCTCTCTCTGGTTTATATTTAGTCCTCTACTCCACTCAGGTAAATATCAGCCTCTGTGCTCTGTGGTGATGAGCATTCAGATCTCCTCAGGGACTCTTCAACACCTTCAGCACTACAGTAAACAGAGATGAGAGCTTGAGAAGAAACGATGACAGCCACTCATTGTTATTTGCTTGCATTTTTAATGTGGAGTTTTTTGTTTCTAATCGAGCCCCAGATAAGACTTTCCCAGCTGAAATCATATTTTTTCATCAAGTATTTACTAGGGGGAATAAAAGAACAGTTCTTATTGACTGCTAAGCTAGACCAACCCATGCTTTCAAGCATAGTTCTTCAGTGTTATATCCTTCACCCTATACTCGGGCAACTAAATATACCCAATGCTGCTTGGAAATTAATACTTGTATTTCCTATCACAACTGAGAGTGGAGATTTAAATCTTTTCCTTCTTTACTCATCATGGCTTTGAAAAATGTAACACTGCATAACATATTACGACATTATTGTTAGCATCCATCATCACTAATCATATGGAGAGTAAGGTTATACCTTAGCAATCGAGCCAAGTCCATTTCTTCCACTGTTATCTCTAAAAATCTTGAAGTGGAAAAGAAATGAAGTCTTATAGTGGAGGTCTAGAATCCCTAATGTCTAATCAGTGTAAAGCAAGCATGTATTATTTAGGCTTACTTATGGTATGGTATCAAAAGGTTAGAATTCATTGATTTTATTGTCATTAGGACATGGCAATTCCTTGCCTTTAAAAAGAAGTTACTTATTTCCAGCTGTTGTCACAAGTTTAACTGGATATTTCATGTAAAGCAACAACAATAAAACCTGTTCAGTGTTGTCTCACAGTTTTACGTTCCCTCTCAGGTGCTGCAGGAGGCCAGCGAGGGTTCCTGGGTTGCATTCGTTCATTAAGGATGAATGGAGTGACGCTGGACCTGGAAGAGAGAGCGAAAGTCACGCCAGGGGTGAAGCCTGGCTGCTCTGGTCATTGCACAAGCTATGGGATGTACTGTGCAAATGGTGGAAAATGTGTGGAGAAATACAACGGCTACTCCTGTGACTGCTCCAAAACTGCCTTTGATGGACCATTTTGCATTAAAGGTAAGTGCAGGAGGCAGAGTGTGAGAGAACTATTCACCTGAGAAAAAAGCTGTGCTTCAGCTTCTATTAATTAAACAAGTAAGTCCTGTTTAATACTTCTTACAAACAAGTCAAATTACACACCTGGGATTTAAATGTGGTGATTTAAAACCATATCTCTCATTAGTGCTATATGTTACCTATTTAAACCAAGTAACACAACAACAAAATGTATCAGGAATGTCTGTAGTCATAGCAGGTCTGGCAGACTGTATTCCATTGCATTGAGCTGTTGAACAGTAAATTCCTACTAGCACCTCTTTATAAATTCCTTTTAGTTACCTCTTTATGCAAACATGAACTTAAACAAAAGCTACCTAGTCTCATTCAGAAACATGTTTGGAGATATGTAAGTGTGTCATTTGGATTGAATATCATATTACTTGGGAGGCCAGCATTTGGATTAGAAATTCTATCTGTCCATAACCAGATCAGGTCTTTTAGTAGCTCAAACTGGGTTAGAGATAGAACTTGATAGGGTGGGGGTAGATACAGAGCTCCCACATCTGTGTCAGTCCCTTGAAAATGCCTGAAGTATGTTCTGAGTTTTCAAAATCGGTGATTGTTAGAGAACAACTTACTATGGACATGGATGTCTACATAAAAAAGAAAGACGAGTGAGGGGAAGAAGGATCTTACATACACCAAAAAAAGCGAGAATAAAGATGCTGATTTGTTTCCACGTTTCTTCTTATTTTGTCCAGAAATTATTGTGACAAAGTAAGTAGTAATGGAAATATAATTTTCCAAATGTTTGTAAAGTTTGCAGGCCTTGTCGTCATTCGTTTCCCTTACATTTCACAGGATATTCTCATCATATTTTTGAAATTTTCTTATTAACAACTCTGAAGGTTTCATCATATTTAGCTGGGATGCTAGTATCTCTCCGCAGCTCTCTTTCACTGTGCTTTTATTAGTACACAAAATCATCCAGCAGCTCTCTTTCACCATGCTTTTATTAATATGCACAATATATTTATTAATATACACAAAATCATCCAATCTGTTGTTTTACCTAAACATTTTAAAATCTTTCTCAAAAGGTACTAATCCTGCAGTTTAAATTAAAAAACATGAAGGCTCTTCTCATCAGTAACTGTGATGTTAAAGAAATTTATGAGACAGCAAATTCCTAGTTGTCCTAAATGTCTCTAGTCTCACGAACTGTTCTTCTGCTTTTATGTTACCCACTGTATCAGGAAACCTGGGTCACCAGTCATGAAATTCCACTCATAAAGGTGTCACGGCAGTAGGGGAAAGCTCCTGTCCTTTGACATTCTGTTTTCCAACTCCTTCTTAACTTCTCTTTTTTCTTTTTTTTTCTCCAAATCGGACTTTGAGGATCACTTTGTGAATATCCATACCCTGCCCCCTTCCAGTCACACCAAGTTTGTAACAGAAAGAGGAAATCTTTTTACCTGATGCTGGGTTATGGACTGTGTTTTCTCCCTCACACGCTTCAGTCACCTTCGTTTATACCCATATGTATCCACCTTCATTTAATTTTGTTCTAACAGAGCTTTGCCCTTTGCTGATGTTGGTCACACCTCAGAGTGCCCTCTCCTAAAAGCTTAGGCATTGTTTTCACATCACCAAGTATTCTGATGAATCTCTAGCATGATTATTTTATAAATTCCAATAAATGTGATACATTTCTAGTGCAACACAAGTGAAGCAGCTGCTGCTCTAGGTAATGGCTTCCACTGTGTATGCATGCAGGAATTTCATCAGGTTTCACTATGCTGTGTTGCTTCAAAGACAAATTATAAAACTTGTCCATCACATTCAGGACTGTATAGTGGTTTCTGTTAATTCAGCAAATGGTTCATCATGAGTTGAAGAATAGTAATGCATATTTAGTGCTTCTGTTCGTTAACACAGTTATATTAAAGGAAACCAATTCAGGCTGGAACTGGGTCAGTCTCTCACAGATCATGTGTTAACTCAAAAAAAAAGGGAAAAAAAAGAAAATAATTGCTGCCATGCAATGTTCAGTGAATTCAATTTCTAGGTTTTCTTCTGTATTGCCAAACTCATCATGCTGGCTTTTATTTGTGTTTGTCTAATTCTCTTACAGATAGATAAACCCCAACTTTCTGCTAAAACTAGCTCTAAGCCAAAGTATTTTATTTTTGCTGGACACGCAGCTAATAGAACAAAAAATACTATCAGGAAAGTAATTGAGCACCTAGCACTGACAAACCCTGGTTCTAGCTGGTCACTAAGCACTATCATACTAAAATCAGTAATACTATATTATACTATATTATTCTATAATATTCTGCTTTTAAGCCTCTCAGTCCAGCCAAAGGTCCAGAGCTCTGACACTAGGCACTGAGTAAAATTAGATTTAAGCTACTGCTCTGAGTAATGAAACAAGACTCATGCTAGCACAAGGATCTCATCTCAGTCCCACACGGTGTTGTGCCATTTAAACATGACATCAGATCTCTGCTTGAAATATCAGAACTATTCCAGGATGAAAATATCTCTCTAAATCCGTTGAGGCTTTATATACTAAATACAAGTTACCAGTTTCTTATCTCTTAGTGCAGAAAAATGATGTACTCATCTAGAATACCCTCAACTGTGATTTAGTGTGGTTGACAAGCTAGAACATAGAAAGGTGCACCTCAACATGAGGAGAAACTTCTTTACTGTGAGGGTGATGGAGCACTGGCACAGGCTGCGCAGAAAGGTTGTCTCCTTCTCTGGAGACTTTCAAAACCCACCTGGATGTGTTCCTGTATGGCTTGCCCTAGGGGATCCTGCTCTGGCAGGGGGTATGGACTAGATGATCTTTTGAGATCCCTTCCAATTACTACCATTCTGTGATTCCGTCACGGCAAATGCCCAAACAGCCCCTCTGCCATGGGGCCGGCTGGCTTAACGCGAAAGTGGCAATATGGATCCAACACTGGATGGAATCCCATAGGCTTAATACAAGCAGTCGGATGTGCTGTAAGTCTGACACCAGTAAGATGTGGTTGCCTTTTTAGAAAAAACAGTCAGATGCAAAAATGCACGAATAGTATGATTTATTCACATGCAATAGTCAGAGATCCTTTATGATGGCTGGTAATAAAAAAAAAAAAAAAAAACAAAAACCCTAATGCTACAAAAAAACATTTCTCAATTTCCGTGAAACATGAAAGAAAGTACATCTGATAGGCCCTCCCCTGGATCGTCAGGGGATGATGACAGCGAACTCTGCAGTACTCCCCCAGGAGATATTTCAATGCACTGGCCAAGGCTGTCCAGCTGGAAAGGTCTGACAGACTCAGAGAGATCATGGCGTTGGTGGTTCTCCTCATACCTAGCAGCCCTGTCCAGCCTCATCAGTCTTCTTTTCTCAGACCCT
>NW_009699328.1:1894-2301 GCF_000703405.1 Apaloderma vittatum | reverse complement strand
TGGGCAAAACAGACTTGATTTTGGGGAAAATTAGTGAAATTTTTTAAAGAACAAATCAGGGAAGAGTAGTGAAAAAAACAGATCTTAAGAAAAGTAACACCTTCCCCCCAGCCCTCCCTTCTTCCCAGGCTTAACATCAATCCCAATTTATCCAACTTCTCGCCCTGAGCAGCGCAGGGGAACAGGGAATGGGGGCGACGGTCAGTTCATCTGACGCTGTCTCCACCACCATCTTCCTCCAGGGCAGGACTCCTCACTCTTCCCGTGGGCCACTGTGGGATCCCTCTCACAGGAGACAATCTTCACACACCTTGCTCCAACGTGAGTCCTCTCATGAGAGAGAGTTCTTGACAAACAGCTCCGACGTGAGTCTCTCTCCATGCAGGCCAGTCCTTCAGGGGAAACTA
>NW_009699328.1:271-1718 GCF_000703405.1 Apaloderma vittatum | reverse complement strand
AGCTGGACATCTACCCCCTGTCACCTCCGTGGGCTGCAGGGGGACAGCCTGCTTCGCCATGGGCTTCACCCTCCCCAATCCTCTTCCCTGATCTTGGGGTCTTCACATATTCTCACTCCTCTTTCTCTCTGCCCGTTGTTGTGTGGCGCAGTTCTTTCTTACCAGTTTCTTAAATATGTTTTCACAGAGGTGTTCTGATCCTATAATTTTACTGATAGGCTCAGCCTTGGCCAGCGGCGCGTCCCTCTTTGGAGCCGGCTGTCATTGGCTCTCTCAGACTCAGGGAAAGCTTCTAGCAGCTCCTTGCTGAATCTGCCCCTACAGTGCCCCCACCACTGAAATCTGGCCAGGCAAACACAATACACAGAACATAGTGAAGGTCTCCTTAAGTATTAGCATGGGCATTAAGTTCAGTTAAAACCCGTGGCTGGATATCAAGCTACTGACCCGGTAGCTGGCACAGACCTTGGGGCTTACCAGCTCTAGACCTCTTCTTGCTCCAGAGCCAGTCCAGCTCAAGTTCATGCGGGAGCTGCATGTGCCCGCAGCGCTCCCACCAGATTCCCAGGACCTGTGTTCCCTTCTACAGACCAGTCAGCCTCACCTCCGTCCCCGGAAAGGTGATGGAGCACCTCATTCTGAAGGCCATCTTTAAGCAAATGGAAGAGAAGAAAGTTATCAGGAGTAGGCAACATGGATTTACTAAGGGGAAATCTTGCCTGACTAATCTGATATCCTTCTAAGAAGGCGTGACCAAATGGGTAGATGAAGGGAGAGCAGTGAATGTCATATACTTTGACTTCAGTAAGGCTTTTGATACTGTCCCCCATAACATCCTTGTAGGAAAACTCAAGAAATGTGGGATAGATGATTGGATTGTGAGGTGGATTGTTAAGTGGCTCAGCAACAGAGTTCAGAGGGTTGTAATCAGTGGCACAGAGTCAAGCTGGAGGCCTGTGGCCAGTGGTGTTCCCCAGGGATCAGTGCTGGGGCCAGTTCTGTTCAGTATCTTCAACGACTTGGATGAGGGGACAGAGTGCACCCTCAGCAAGTTCGCTGATGATACAAAGCTGGAAGAGGTGGCTGACACACCTGTAGGCTGTGCTGCCATCCAACGAGATCTGGACAGGCTGGAGAGCTGGGCAAAGGGGAACCTCATGAAGTTCAATAAGGACACGTGCAGAGTCCTGCATCTCGGGAGGAATAACACCGGGCACCAGCACAGAGTAGGGGGCGTCCTGCTGGCAAGCAGCCCCATGGAGAAAGACCTCGGAGTCCCAGTGGGCAGTGAGTTGTCCCTGGGACAGCACCGTGCCCTTGTGGCCAAGAGGGCCAATGGGATCCTGGGGGGGCATCAAGAAAACTAGGAGGTCTAGGAGGTCTAGGGAGGTCCTTCTCCTCTGCCCCGGTGAGACCACACCTGGAATAGTCTGTTCAGATTTGGGCT
>NW_009699328.1:0-218 GCF_000703405.1 Apaloderma vittatum | reverse complement strand
AAGTCTGAGAGGGAGTCTTATTAATGTGTAAAAATATCTGAGGAGCGGGGGTCATGAGGAAGGGGGCAGTCTCTTTTCAATGGTGCCCAGTAATAGGAAAAGGAATAATGGCTACAGGCTAGAACGTAGCAAGTTCCACCTCAACGTGAGGAGAAACTTTTTTACTGTGAGGGTGCCGGAGTCCTGTCCCAGGCTGCTCAGAGAGGGTGTGGAGTCTC
>NW_009699327.1:6327-14928 GCF_000703405.1 Apaloderma vittatum | reverse complement strand
TCCAGCCTAGGCCATTCTACGATTCTATGAGACCTTGCTGCAACAGGGGTTCCCCAGCGACTGCGGGTCTGGATGATTTGGGGCAAGTGGTGATGGGGACTGTAGGTACGCTCAAACAACTTGCACCTGAGGTGTCAGAAAACACAGACATCTCACTGGATTACTGCCTGGCCTTGTGTGCTCAACAGCAGCACACCCACACTGAGATAACAGAGGCCTGGGATTGATGCAGGGGCATCTCTCGAATTCCTGCCCTGCAAAACAGAGAATCTGAGTCCTGGGAACTCAGGCAGAGCAGCAAGTAAAATGTAACAATGCAGTGGGAAAAATACTACACACTTTCTAGCAAGGCTATGACTTGGTTAAACCTCAAAACATGGTTTTCTGTGTTAAACTTGTGTTTAATTATTGTTATGGGGAGTGTTTTGTTCTGTTCCTTTTCATTACAGTTAACGATCTCACCTGAAGTGCTGCCCAAGGAGTCCAAAGAACTGAAAAATACATCTCATGACTTTGATGGTGATTCAAAAAAACAAAAAAGGGGGAAATGTGGATACACTTTACAGTTAGCTGTGCTGGCAGCACTGCGTTGCAAAATTAAGACTTTCGTCCTTGAGCTCTTTTCTAAACAAGTACCTAACTCCTGCTTGCTAATTATGAAAAGAGACCCTGACCAGCTGAGTACAGCTCATGTTGGGAGTTTGTCCGTGAGAATGAACAGATAAGAGGCTTCTTGTACACAAGATGTGCCTGGGAGTGAATGGGAGAGTGTGATCAAAACAGACCTGGGAACGTCTGTTCTTCCTGTGTGATAAGAGAGTGACTGAAGGAGTACATGAGCGATAACAACCCTGGCTGCATAGTCTGGTCTCTTGTTTGTAATCCATAAATAGTGCTTCTTGCTAAGAAGTATAAAAATGTGTGTCTGCCTGCAATAAAGCAAATTCCATTTTCCACCATCTCAGAGTTCGTGCGTGCTTCTCCACAAGGCTTCAATATGTTGGTACTACTCCTAGACATCAATTATTAAGGTTAATGGTTTAGACACTGTTTTGTAAATGCTGAACTTTACTAAAGCACATCCAGTGTAGACACACAGATATCTATCTTTGGACAATGAGAAAGGAAGTAAACTTCTGAGGAGCAGGGGATGTTGGGCAGCTGTAATCAGAAAGTTTTAGAGCAGAGTGGTTTGGTTTTATTTTCTCAGACTCTAAAAATGGTGTGGCACCTGGAAGTGCAGGCGCGGAACTGCTTTCCTTGCCGAGATTTCCCATGACTTAATGATGTGGAATGAACGTAACAGCTTTCAGCAAACATGTCAAAACTGAGGCTTTCCTCAACATCCTCCAACTCTGTGTTTCTCAGGTAAGAGAAGATCCTGACACACTGGAAATCCAGGACCAGTTTGTGGCTGAAAATGACCTGTCAGATCCTGAACTTTGCAACAGGGAAAATAAAGGGACAATTCACAGAGCCCAAATACAGCTTCACAAGCACTTTCCTGAAATAAGCCATGGGAATGGCTACCTACAAAAACCATTAGTAGAGATGACAATTCTTTTGAAAATCTGAAACATAAACACTTTTACTCATGGCCTCACAATATTATTACATTCTGCAATACTTTGCAGCAATGAGTACCACAGGATCCACTCCCTCTAAGGAGTTTTAAAGGTGCTCTTGTGAGCCACACTTGTCTGATCTGGGAGAAAAGGGTGACAACATGTGCAGCCTGAAATCTGTTTCAGTGTTAAATATCATATTATTATCCCCTTTCTTTATTTTTCTTAGTTTGTCAGTTTTAAGCATTTTAAATTCTCATCACATGTAACTTTTTTATGCTATTCCCAAACTTGTACATAAATTGGAATAGCACATACAAGAAGAAGTAAACTGACAAGTGAGCCTTTCAGCAACATAAAACAAATGGCTAATGAGCACACAGTGAATGAAGAGAAGCAGCTTTGCAGGAAGGGTGACAACTAGAAGACAAAAGATGGGGTCCCAGACTTTGGAGGTAACAGAGAAGGTCTGGAGGAAGGAAGATTTTCCTTTGGTTGAAATGAATCAAGTTAGAAAACAATCAAGTAAACTGGATATCCATAAGTCATCGGTCCTGATGGGATGCACCTGCAAGTGCTGAGGGAGCTGGCAGAAGTCATTGCTGGGTCACTCTCCCTTATCTTTGGAAGGTCCTGGAGAACAGGTGACACATCGGAGGACTGGAGGAAAGCCAATGTTACTCCAGTCTTCAAAAGGGGCACGAAGGAGGACCCAGGAAACTACAGACTAGTCAGCCTCACCTCTGTCCCTGGCAAGATGGAAGACAACTTGCTCTGGGCATCACCTCAAAGCATGTGGAAGAAAAGAGGGTTATCAGGAACAACCAACATGAATTCACCACGGGGAAGTCATGTCTGACTAATCTGACAGCCTTCTACGATGGCGTGACTGGGTGTATAAATGAGGCGAACGCAGTTGGTGTCTACTTTGACTTCAGCAAGTCTTTTGACACTATCTCCTACAGCACCCTCACAGGCAAGCTTCGGAAGCTTTGGTTAGATGAATGGACAGTGGGGTGGCTTGAAATTTGGCTGAAAGATAGATCTCAGAGGATTGTGATTAGAGGCACAGAGTCCAGCTGGAGACCTGTAACCATTGGAGTCCCCCAGGAATCAGTACTGGGTCGAGTCCTGTTCAATCAATGACCAGGATGAAAGGATAGAGTGTGCCCTCAGCAACCTGTCTGATGATACAAAACTGGGAGGAGCGGCTGACACACCACCAGAAGGGTGCACTGCCATCCAGCATGACCTGGGCAGGCTAGAGAGTCGGGCAAAGAATAACCTTATGAAATTCAACACGGGCAAGTGCAGGGTACTGCACCTAGGGAGGAATAACCCCATGTATGAGTACAGGTTGGGGGGCTGAGCTTCTGGAAAGCAGCTCTGTGGAAAAAGACCTGGGAGGCCTGGTGGACAACAGGATGACCAAGAGCCAGCAGTGTGCCCTTGAGGCCAAGAAGGCCAATGGCATCCCGGGGTGCATCAAGAGGAGTGCGGCCAGCAGGTCAAAGAAGGTCATCCTTCCCCTCTACTCAGGACAGGGAATTGCTGGAGAAGGTACTGCAAAGAAGCTTCGAAGACAAACAGGGAACATCCCTCTTATGAAGAAAGACTGAGGGACTTGGGACTTTTTAGACCAGAGAAGAGAAGACTGAGAGGGAATCTTATCAATGCTTATAAACACTTAAAGGGTGGGTGTCAGGAAGATGAGGCCAGTCTTTTTTTCAGTGCTACTTAGTGACAGGACAAGAGATAACTAGCACAAACTTAAACATAAGAAGTTCTATCCAAACATGAGGAGGAACTTCTTTACTTTGACAGTGGTAGGGTACTGAAACAGGGTGCCTAGAGAGGTGGTGAAGTCTCTGTCTCTGGACACATTCAAAATCCACCTGGATGCCATTCTGTGCAGCTTGCTCTAGGTGAATCTGCTCTGGCAGGGGGGTTGGAGTAGATGATCTCCAGAGGTCCCTTCCAACCCCAACCATTCTGTGATTCTGTAAATACTTCAGAAGTGACAAAGAATTACATGAGGCTTACTTGCATGGTTAAATTACCGAACTCTTTTAAGCTTTGCAAAAAACCCGTCACCTATTCATAGAATCCTAGAATCACAGAATGTTAGAGGTTGGAAGGGACCTCTAGAGATCATCCAGTTCAAATCCCTTGCCAGAGCAGGATCACCTAGGGCAGGCCATACAGGAATGCATCCAGGCAGGTTTTGAAAGCCTCCAGAGAAGGAGACCTATTCATCTCCCCACAACTCAATTGATCCAGATATAAGCCCTTGAAAAAACACTTTAGAGAGGAGAAATCCCTGAAATCCCACTAGGGAAATAACCTGTGCATGATAGAGTGAAAGGTGAGCACAACTTTATAAGAACATATGTGTATGAAGACATAATTGCAGAGCACAACTAATGAAAGCATCTATAACAAGGGCCAAAGAGATCAAAAGATGTGGCAGGAAAAAAACCTTAACCTCTTCCTGTTGTTACTTAGAGGGGGAAAAAAGTGAGTCAGCATCATGTTTAGGCATCAGCATACTTTGCCAGAGCAGAAAGCAGTCTGACACTCAGCAGGCCACCTGGAAACATATAGGCTCTGACAGGCTGCTCTTTTGTCACAGTATTGTGCTGTTCTTATAAATAATGATCAGCCAGCAGCACTCCAGATGATTAGCCCAACAGGCAGATAACTGCCTGGCTTTTGTCAGACAAATGTTTCTATCCACTGCTCCCCTCACCTGGGAAGTGCTGTTTGTTTTAACAGGTTGTGTCTAAAATTGCAATAAACTAAAGTCAGTGCATTTGTTGAGCCAGTTCTCACCACTGTGATTGTCTGGGGTTTGCTGTGAGAAAAACAGTGCATCTCACTGAGGTGCAGGGATTGGTCTATTTGGGGAATGCTGGGGATTTTCAAAACATTCAGTGGGGGAAGAGGGGAAAATGGGAGAGTGGACTTAAAAAGGCTTTTTTTTTCAAAATATCTCTGATTATTGGCCAGGAGTAACAGATAGGAACAATGCTAACAAAGCCAGAACTGCAGTAGAGAGTGTAATAAGTAGAGAAATTAAATATTGATCATGCCTTGTGTCAAGGAAAGAAACAAAGAGTGAGAGGGAAGAAATCAAGTGAGGAGAGGACAGTTTCTACATAGCTAAAATCCTCCTGTGGCTGCAACGGAAGACTTAAAAGAAGCTTCTCGCTTAGAGCAGGGATGCATGTGGAATTGCCTGTCAATCTCACCCTGTTCTGAGCCAGCGGCACAAGAGCTCTGCTGGACTGGATTAAACCAGCCACCCCATCCTCCCTGCTTTCAACTCCAGATACATTTGCTCTCTTATTCTGGGAAGACAGAGGTCTCGAACAGGCCATGTCAACAGTGTATGTATCTTCCTTTCTAACCTGCAAACCAGTAAGCAGTGCACAATGAGGTTACACTCCTATCTTTTGTGTACAGCCATCGGACAACACATGCTCCAAAGTCCACCTTAGCAAATGCAGTCTTGTCCGCTCTCATGGACAGTGTCATGGACAGTCTGACAGATGGCTTCAATGGCAGCAGGACTAGGGAGAAGAAAGGAAAAAAACTAGCAATTTCTCTGTGTGCTTCCCAGAGACTGAAACATTTTGGAGAACTCTCTTTCTTCCCAGAGAGACACTAATGAATAGAGGGGGCTGCTGAACATGTAACAAAGCTTCAGAGCTTCAGATATACGTACGTCAAGCAGTAAAGAGAGGGGAGAAAACTTGGTGAGAGTGTATTCTATGTGTCACAAACTCCATGGTCTCTGGTTTATTCCCTCATCAAGGCACGTTTTTCTGTGACCTGGGGAAAAAAAAAAGAGGGCCCTGGGCTGTGTCCCTGGCTGATGTTACCTGACACAGCTCCACTTGTTTCAGCAGTGCTGCCCTGGCACCAGCAGCAGATCTGGTCTGCAGCCAATACCGCCAGCATGGGCCTAGAATTAGGTTCAAGCAAGGCTTCACAGAATTGCCTAGATTGGAAAAGACCTTTGAGATCCAGTCCAACACGCCAATGGTCACTGCAGAGACCAACTTTAGGGCAGGTAAGACTGTGCTGGGGAAGGGATCTGATGTGAAAAAGGCCAACAAAAAGGGGGGCTTTTTTAAGCTGGGAAAAGTAGCTTGCCAGGGCCGAGGCTGGCAGCTCGAGGGTGGGCAGCCGAGCTAGCGTGAGTGGAGCCACCACCAGCCATTGATCAGTGGTTAATCGTGCCCTCGGGCTATAAGAAGCCTCGGGAGGGCAGCAAATAGTCGCTGCCCACTGAGCACAGGACTAGCCAACAGAGTGTGCCCTAGTGGGTGTTACTCCTGCCTACATCTCCAGCGACAAGGTGCTGAGGTTCTGACTGGGCATAAGTTACATTCAACCTGATCACTCACAACAAGGCAGTAGACTGTAAGTCTGTGTCAACAGGGGAATAATTAAATGGGCAGTAAGTAAACCTGTGCTTAGTTTTCGAGAGGTCATTCGATTGTAAAGATCTAATTATGGTTGCAACCTGGCCAAAGGCTCTTAGAAAAACTGTGGGCACATAGACAGAGGACCCATGTAAATATGCAGGCATCCAGGCCTCTGGATGCAGAGAGTGACAGAGCCTGGCACTTGTGATGGTGGGTAGCAACGACAACAGCTGTCTTAGATGCAAATAGATGAATGATCTGCTCTGCATGGTGGCTGAGCTGAAGGAAGAAGTCACAAGACTAAGGACTATAAGGGGATGTGAAAGAGAGATTTATTGGTGGAACCAGGCTCTGCCATCCCTGAGCAGGAAGGCTAAACAGGAAGATGCTCAACAAGAACTGAAGGACCCTCTCCCCTCCTGTCACCAGGCAAAAGGAGCGGACCTAAGGGACAAAGGGGAGTAGAGAAAAGTCCCTCGTCGGAGAATCAAATGAAAACCCTCCCACCCATCTCCCTCACCTTCTCAACTGCCCTTGCTTAACAGGTGTGGGGCTTTAGGACCTGAGGACCACACAGGTGGAGAAGGAGATGAAGATCCACCTAGTAAGTTGCCCAGCGCTTATCTCTCACCTCCATGCATTAAAACTTCCTCGATTAAGAAAAGGAGGGTAATTGTAGTAGGCGACTCCCTCCTGAGGGGAACAGAGGGCCCCACCTGTCGACCAGACCCAACCCACAGTGAAGTCTGCTGCCTCCCTGGGGCTCGAGTCAGGGTCGTGAAGAGGAAGCTGCCTGGTCTGGTGCAGTCCTCTGATTACTACTCCTTGTTAGCTGTCTAGGTTGGTAGTGATGAAGTTGTAGAGAGATATCCAAATGCAATAAAAAAGGACTTTAAGTCATTGGGGCGACCAGTACGTAGATCAGGTGTGCAAGTGGTGTTTTCATCGATCCCTCATGTGGAAGGGAAACACACTGAAAGTGGGTGGAAAATACACTTGATCGATGCGTGGCTCAGAGACTGTGCCACCATTGGACATTCAGGTTCTTTGATCATGGGTAAGCTTACATGGCACAGGGTATGCTAGCGACAGATGCAATACATCTGTCCCTAAGAGGAAAAGGGATCCTAGGATAGGAGTTGGCGAGGTTCATCGAGAGGGCTTTAAACTAACCTCAAAGGAGGAAGGGGATAAAACCAGGCTCACTAGAAATGAGCCTAAGGATGGCCTTCAGCCTGCCATCCCACTTGAGGCAGATAGTGGTGTCATATGTGACAAACCCAGGGCTGCTAGTGATAAGACTCAGGATGATGTACTGGTGTCGGAGGTGATGTCTGTACTGCAGCTCAAGTGCATATATGACAACGCCCAAAGCATGGGAAATAAGCAAGAGGAATTAGAAGTTATTGGACGCCAGGGAAGACACGATATAATTGCCATTACAGAAACATGGTGGGATGATTTGCATAGTTGGAGTGCCACAAGGAATGGCTACAGGCTCTTTAGAAGAGATAGGGAAGGAAAGAGAGGTGGTGTGGTAGCATTATATGTTAAGGAGTGCTTTGACTGCCTAGAATTCAGTGTTAGGCACACCAAGCTGGAGTGTTTATGGATAAGGCTAAAGAAGGCCAATGAGATTGATATCCTAGTGCGAGTCTGCTAAAGACCACTCGATCATGCCCCACTGATGAGGCATTCTTTCAACAACTTGCAGATGTCTTGCGTTCACTAGCCCTGGTTCTCACGGGGGACTTCAATTTACCAGGTATCTGCTGGAAGTACAACACAGCAGAGAGAGGGCAGTCCAGGAGTTTGTAGAATGTATGGATGACAACTTCCTGTTCCATCTGGTCAGTAGCCTACCAGGGGTGGTGCCCTGCTAGACCTACTGTTTGCAAATAGGGAAGGGCTCGTGGAAGATGTGGTGGGCAGAGGTCGCCTTGGCCACAGCAACCATAGAATTTTCAGTATGTGGTGAAGTTAGGAGAGTCCTCAGCAAAACCTCTACCTTGGACTTCTAGAGGGCTGACTTTGGACTATTCAGGATGCTGGTTCAAAGAATCTCTTGGGAATCAGCCCTTAAAAACAAAGGGGCCCAGGAAGGCTGAGCTTACTTTAAGAATGAAATTATGAAGGCACAGGAGCTAGCCATCCTTGTGCACTGTAAAATGAGCTGTCGTGGAAGAAGGCCAATGTGGTTGAGCAGGGAGCTTTTGCAAGAAATCATGGGAAAAAAAGAGGGTATCAACTCTTGAAAAAGGGGCAGGTGAATCAGGAAGCATTTAAAGATATTGTAAGGACATGAAGAAAGAGAATTAGAGAAATTAAAGCTCAATTAGAACTTAATTTGGCCATCTCTGTAAGGGATAAGAAAAAGTGCTTTTATAAATACATTTATTAACAAAAGGAGGGTCAGGGAAAATCTCCACTCCCTAACAGATGAGGGGAAAAACATAGTAGGGGGCCGGTTAGCTCAGTGGTTTGAGCGCGGTGCTGACAACAATGACAACACCGAGGTTGTGGGTTCGATTCCCGCTCGGTCCCCATGTGTTGCCTGGTCTAGTCGAGAGGTGGCGTCCTTGCCCATGACAGGGAGGGTGGAT
>NW_009699327.1:0-5070 GCF_000703405.1 Apaloderma vittatum | reverse complement strand
TGAGGTGCTGGAGTGGGTCCAGAGAAGAGCAACGAGGCTGGTGAAGGGACTAGCGGGAAAGTCCTATGAGGAGAAGCTGAGGGAGCTGGGGTTTATCGTGAAAAAGAGGAGACTCAGGGAGGACCTTATCACTCTCTACAACTACCTGAAGGGAAGTTGTAGTCAGGTGGTGGTTGGGCTCTTCTCACGGGCAACTAATGACAGGACGAGAAGGCATGGTCTGAAACTGCATCAGAGGAGGTTTAGGTTGGATCTCTGGAAACACTTCCTCACAGAGAGGGTGATCAACTATTGGAATGCACTGCCCAGGGAAGTGGTGGAGTCACTGTCCCTGGAGGTGTTTAAGGAGAGGCTGGATGTGATGCTTAGTGCCATGGTCTAGCCATTGCAATGCTGTTGAGTCATAGGCTGGACTTGATGATCTCAGAGGTCTTTTCCAGCCTCAACAATTCTGTGATTAACCTAAGACTGACAAGTCCTCGGCTAAGCACTATGTCTACATGACTCTTAAATACTTCCACAGAGGCAAATGCCACCACTGCTCTGGGCAATCTATTTCAATGCTTAAAAATGCTTTCAGTAAATAAATTCTAATATCCAACCTAAACTTCCCTTCATGCAACTTGAGGCCTCTTGTCCTGTCACAATTTCCTCTTGTCCTATCACTTGTTACTTCGTTGAAGAGACTGACCCCCACCTCACTACAACCACCTCTCAGGTAGCTGTAGAGAGTGACAAGGTCTTCTATCAGGCTCCTTTTCTCCAGGCTAAACAACACCAGTTCCCTCAGCTGCTCCTCATAAAACTTATGCTCAAGACCCTTCATCAGTTTTGTTGCCCTTCTCCGGACACGCTCCAGCACCTCAATGTCCTTCTTGTAGTAAGGGGCCCAAAACTGAACACAGTACTCCAAATGCAGCCTCACCAGTTCCAAGTACAGGGGCACAATCACTCCCTTCGTCCTGGTAGCCACACTATTCCAGATACAAGGTAGGATGCCACTGGCCTTTGCCACTTGGACACACTGCTACCAATTAACATCTCTGGTCCCTCTCTGCTCAGCAGCTTTCCAGGCACTCCTCCCCAAGACTGCAGCATTGCTAGGGTTGTGGCCAAAGTGCAGGACACAGAATTTGGCTTTATTGAAACTCACAGAGTTGGTCTTAGCCCATCAACCAAATCTGTCTAGCTCCCTCTGCAGAGCCTACCTTCAAGGAGATCGACACTTGCACCCAGCTTAGTGCTGTCTACAAATGTACTAAGGGTGCACTCAATCCCCTCATCCAGATGTTAAACAGGACTGGCCCCTGAGCCCTGAGGAACACCACTAGTGATTTGCCACCAAGCGGATTTAACTCCATTCATCACCACTCTTTGAGCCTGGCCATCCAGACAGCAAAGAGTATGTCCATCCAAGCCAAAAGCAGACAGTTTCTCCAGAAGACTGCTGTGGGAAACAGTGTCAAAGGTTTTACTAACGTCCAGATAAACAATGTCCACAGCCTTTCCCTTGCCCGCTATCAGGTGACCATGTTGTAGAAGGAGATCAGGTTTGTCTAGCAGGACCTGCCCTTCACAAACCCATGCTGACTGGGCCTAATCATCTGGTTGTCCTGCATGTGCTGCATGATGGTACTCAGGATGATCTGCTCCATCAGCTTCCTTGTTACTGAAGTCAAACTGACAGGCCTGTGATTTCCCAGATCATTGTAACGAAGGAGGTGAGTAGCGCGCCCATATCTGAAAAATAAATTCATGCGTGTAGTTAAATTTAAATTTATTTACAGGATATAAGCTCCTCCAAATTTAAAGGTTCGGTATCGGTTGAGGAAAAGATCAAGCTCAAGCACTAGCCCTTGACAAAAGAATGATAATCCAGATTATCATACACTCACCTCAATCAAGACGGGGGTTCCCTTTCGTGTCTTGATTTTTCTCACTAAGGTACCATAAAAAGGGGGGGTTCCCGTTCTCCCTTTTAACCTTGCCAGGGGGTACCTTTACCAGCTGGGGGTTCCCTTTCTTACCTGGTTGACCTTGCCTAGGGATCCCCTAGACCAAGGGGGAGACTTTATGACCTCCTCAGGCCACTGCCACGAGGTAACTCCAACATGGCCGCTGCAAGAGCCCCCTTTTAAAGACCAGTCAATGACGGCTGTGGTCAGTCATAGCCATCTCGGCTTCTCATTGGCTGCTGGCCAGCTTCCTGGGTGTAACCGAGTCCCGACCAGCTCAGGTTTCATAGACAAGTCTGGACTAGCCCAGGTAGGCAGATTCCCTGGAATCTGCCTAGCAACAGCTTAGCTGAGGGGAGGAAACGCCTGCCACAATCATCCTTCTGGCACTTCTTGTAGATGAGGGTCACACTGGCCAACTTCAAATCTGCTGGGATCAAGCCAATCAGCCAGGACTGCTGATAAATGATGGAAAGTGGCTTGATGAGCACCTCAGCCAGCTCCCTCAGTACCCTTAGGTGGATTCCATCTGCTCCCATAGATATGTGTATGTCTATGTGATGCAGCAGGCCACTAACCATCTCTTCCTCGAGGGGCATCATTCTGCTCCCAGTGTCTGTCTTCTAGCTCAGGGGGCTGGGTTACCAGAATACAACTGGTCTTATTACTAAAGACTGAGGTAAAGATGACATTAAGCACCTCAGACTTTTCCTCACCCTTAGTCACCATGTTTCCTCCTATATCTAATAGAGAATGGAGGCTCTCCCTGCCCCTTTTTTCACTGCTAATGTATTTATGGAAGCATATCTTGTTGCTTTTTACAAGCAGAAGGAAGTTTAATTTCTAGCTGGGCTTTGGACTTTCTAACTTTCTGACTGCATAGCCTCACAACATCTTTATAGTCATCTTGTGTGGCCTGTCCTTTCTTCCACAGGAGTTTTTTCCCCGAGTTGCAGCCAAAGTTTCCTGTTTAGTCAGGCCAGTCTTCCTCAGTGCAGGCTCGTCTTATGGCTCTTGGGGATAGCCTGCTCCTGCACCTTTAAGATCTCTTTCTTGAAGTATGTCCAGCCTTTCTGGACCTCTTTGTCCTTCAGCACTACCTCCCAAAGGACTCTCTCCACCACTGTCCTGAACCCCCCTCCTTACTTCACCGAGAATTGACAATTCTATCATTTCATGGTCATTAAGTCCAAGATAGCCTCCAACCACCACACCACCCTCCAATCCTCTGTTTGTAAAGAGCAGGTCTGGCGAGACACCTTCCCTGGTAGGCTCCCTTACCAGCTGCGTCAAGAAGTTATCTTCCACACACTCCAGGAACCTCCTAGACTGTTTCCTCTCTGCTGCGCTGTATTTCCAGCACACATGTGGTAAGTTGAAGTGCCCTACGAGAACAAGGGCTGGCAATTGTGAGACTTCTGCCAGCTGCTTGTAGAATGCTTCATCTACCTCTTCATCCTGGCTGGGTGGTCTGTAACAGACTCTCAACAGGATATCTGCCTTGTTGGCCTTCCCATTCATCTTACCCATAAGCACTTGACCTTACCATCACAGTCGTTGAGTTCTATACAATCAAAACACTCCATATAGGGCCACCCCACTGTCCCTTTTACATTACCTTTCCCTTCTGAAGAGCTTATAGCCATCCACTGCAGCACTCCAGTCACGAGAATCATCCCATCATGTTTCCATAATGACGACCATGTCATAGCTATCCTGCTTCAAAATGGCTTTCAGCGCCTCCTATTTGTTGTCCATGCTGCGTGCATGATGTGTGGATAATCTTGCACTAGGCTATTGATTTCACCCCCAACAATGGCAAGGCACCCCACTGGTGGGGTGAATTATCATTAGAATCTACATTCAACACATAATATTAACATTGAAAAAGAAAATCAAAGATTCCTAACAACAAGATTGGGCTCATCCCTAGTGAGTTTGATTTTATATCCTTACCTCTTTGAACCTAATGTAAAGCCCTCCTGATGAGTCCAGCCAGCTCATGACTGAGAATCCTCTTCCCTTCTTGAGAAAGCTGCACCTTGTCACCAGAAGACCCAGTGCTATGTAAACATCCTCATGACAAAAAGAAACCATATTCCACTAGCAGCACCTGCCTCTGAGCCACTTATTAATCAGGTGTGTTTTCCTGTTCCTTTCAGTATTCTTCCCCACTACGGAAGGGATTGAGGAAAACACTACCTATGCTTGTGATCCTTCAACCAATTGCCCCAGTGCCCTGAAGGCCTTTTTAATTGCTTTTAAACTTGTCTGCAACCTCATTGCTGCCAACTTGCAAAACCAACAGCAGGTAATAATCAGAGGGCCACACCAGACCACGGAGTTTCCTGGTAATGTGCCTAACTTGCGCCCCACAGAGGCAGCAGACTTCCCTGTGGGATGGATCTGGTCAGCAGACGTGGCCCTCTGTTCCCTTCAGAAGGATTATCCTCCTTTTTTTCTTAATAGATGCAGTCCTAATGCATGGGGCTTACTGAGCTACCCTAGGCAACCCCACAGAAGGACCTGTATCTATGTCCTCACTTCCTGGCCCTCAAGTTCCAGAGGCCCATATCTGCTGTGTAAGGGCAACTGTGAAGACCAGGGAGGCTGGAAGGGGATTCACCTTCCTCTCCAGGCGGGAACCTGTTTCCATTTCGCCCATCTCTTAGGTCCCCATCTTCTGCCTGGTGGCAAGAGGGGAAGGGATCCCCTGCTTCTTGAGGAGCCTCCACCTGATGCCTTTGCATCAGGGAGAGGCTCCTCCAATTTATCTCCCTCTCACACTCTCCGATACTCCTTAACCTCTCCACTTCTTCCTTCAGCTCTGCCACCACGCTGAGCAGATCACTGACCTAGCTGCACTACACACAAGTGCTCTCTCTGCTGCCATCTGGCAGTGACAGGCCCAGGCACTCCCTGTAGCCAGAGACCTGCACAAAGGCACATCTGTGTGGGAGAAGCTGTCTGGGTCCTTTCAGTCGAGTGGTTGCCACGGTTAGGTCCTCTTCTGTGAGGGCGATGACCACTAGCTGAGCTCACCTCCCAAGCCAGGAAGGGGTCCGGTAAGCACCAAAAGAACTTAAACTACCAAAACAACTCACCTCGCGCCCTG
>NW_009699326.1:0-7172 GCF_000703405.1 Apaloderma vittatum | reverse complement strand
GGGAGGGACTTTTTACAAGAATGTCCAGTGAGGGGGCAAGGGGAAATGGGTTTAAGTTAAAGGATAATAGATTTATATTGGATCTTAGAAAAAAAACCTTCAGAACGAAGGTGGCAAGACTCTGGAATAAATTGTCCAGAGAAGCTGTGGCTGCCCCCTCCCTTGAGATGTTCAAGGCTAAGTTGGATGGAGCCTTGAGTAGCCTAGTCTAGTTGAGAGATGTCTCTGCCCATGACAAGGAGGTTGGATTAGATGATCTCTAAGGTCCCTTCCAGCCTATACGATTCTATGATTCTATGAAATTTTGGTATCAGACCCAGCAAGATTAGATACCCTTTCAAGCCTAATTCTTATTTCACCTTTTGCCTCTTTACATCCAGAATGTAATCAAAGATTGTTCAGGTAGTTTTCCAGGGACATTGTGAGATCTGTGACTTGTCATACCAAAACAGTAGTCCAAAGTGTTGCTTGAAGACAAGCATCCAATGCAATTGTGTGTTGTAGCACATTTCTAAATTTTATGATCCATTTTATCAAGAAATAGTATTAATTGTTTATCAGCTCTTAAAAAATAGTAGATAAAATTACTGAAAAATGTAAATTCTTTAGCACTGTGGTTTATGTTACAATCATTCTATATCATCTGCTATATCATATGTTACATAACCATCCTTCATTCAAACAAAAATTAGGAAAAAAAAGTAAAAAAAATCCCAGTGATAACTATGAACATACAAGGCCTGGAACATCAAAAACCAGAAGTCTTCAGGAAATGCCAGAGGATACAACTACAACCTATTTTTAAAACAGTCCTTTACAAAAAAATTCTCAAGCATGAGACATTATCTTCTGTTAGGTACTTTTCTTTTAAGTAAATAGTGTCTTTCATAGCTGCAAGCTGTTAATTCACATAAATAAAAATCATGTGAAAGAGGTTTTAATATGATTCTGTGGATTTTTAAGAAGAAAAAAAAATCACCTGTGAATTGTTTAGAAACATCTTTATTTTCCTCTGCATTCCTAGATTGCAAAGAAAACAGTTATCTTAAGAAATTAAGCCGTAAACAGAACGGTAGGGAAGCTATGGGAAATCTATGTTACCAAAAGTTCATAAGAACAGGCAGTGATTTTTTATTATTGTTTTGTTTTGTTTTGTTTTGTTTCACTATGTTCCTCTTGTTGGATATACAAAAGATTCAGAAAGGCAATGGATCAGTTCTTCTCTGGAATGTTTTCTTCCCTGAGGGTATCGAACTACTTGGCCCAGGACCAACCTGTTTGTTCCCCTCTACACAGTTCATAAACTTCAACTTTTTTCCAGCCAAATTAAATTTAATTGACATAGAAAGTTATTTGGCAACAGACTTTAAAAGAGTAAATATGCAGTGAAAATTCCGTGCCACAAAAGCAGTGAGCACCTACTTTCATATTCTGCCTAAAAATATAGAAAGACAACTTGATGCATACTGTTGAAAACAGCTGGTTCCAGAAAGCTGATATACAGTTGCACACCTCCTTATAAATGCTAACAGTAGAGATAAAATGTGGCATTTATTTGATCTTCTCTATAAATGCTATTTTAGGATGCAAAAAAGCATGTCAAAATGAATACCAAGCAAAAATAAATTTCCTTTATCTCTATGCTTTGATTTTTCTTTTTTCTTTTATTTATTTGTATTTTTGTTGCTGTTCTCCTTGGCTTTTTTCTTAGTTTTGCTTTGGTTGGGGGAGGGGGCTGGTGAAAATGAAGTCTTCAAACAAGATATTTTACCATCTTTACTTACCTAGATAAATTCTATTTCTTAGCATGCTTACAATTAACTGGAGAAACAGAAGAATGAGATAGGTTTCTCCTCTCTAGTGTAAGGATGGATATTGACACCTGGGATGAGCTGTAGACACTTCTAGAATAACAAATTATATATCTGCACTGTAATTTTTAACACATCCAATTAATTCTTGCCTTTTCAGGGGTACTAGCAGCAGAAAAATGTAGCTAGAATATAAATTTCATATTTGTGTCTGGTAAGACAGAGTTGGAAAAGTAAGTCCAGAGGCAAGGAACTCAGTTTTCCAAGGTGCAGGATAGTAATGTTAGTAATACATTCAAAGTGGTGACTACTATGGCAGAACTGTTGAATCAGTTATAATTAATCACTTTAGACATTTTTATCCTAAAACTAATTTTTTAATTCATAAACATTGTGGGGACAGGGGGAAGGTAGAATATAATTTTTCACTATAACTCTTGCAGATATATAAGGATTATTTAAGGACAGAGCTGCTAAAATAAAATGGAGGATAGCAGTAATAGTCACAAATGATCTAAACATTTAGTCTTCCTCTTCCCTCTAATCCTTGTTGTTGAAAAGTTGAAACTTTGCTAAAATTGGGATAGAATAGTTGGGGAAATTATACCTTAACTGGGAGAAAGCTGACTGGGCATGGTAAAGTTGTTAAGTATAGTATGAAAAGATTACCTTTTCCAGTTTTTCATGATGGTATCATCAGACTTTCTGTCTCTGGTGAATTTCTTTTCTAAGTGGCTTGGCAAACTGTAGGTTGCCTGTGCATAGTTAATTGTGTAGCTTCTCCTGCACTGTAGTTTTCATTTTCTTAATCAAATTTCAAACGCAGTTGTAAAAATAGCAAAAATGTGTAGTAGTTATAAAAGTGGATTCAAATTTAGCTTCAGATCCATCATAAACTATTTTATCCTTCTGATTTAAATTATTATTTTTATTTATAATTTTTTATGATTTTTTTTTGTTAGCTACCTCTAGGTGTGTCAACTGAAAATTATTAAGCACAGGAACTACTTCAGATCTAGTTACTGTGAAAAATATTATTACACTGTATGTCATCCTTTTCACAGGTCATGATAGTTTACATGAGCTCTAAATTGCACAATTCTTCTCTTCAGAAATTTTTGGGTTTACTTCTGTGGTTTTACACCTTTTATTTCATACTAGCTATAGCAGATGACTAGCTCTGACATAATACTGAGTAATCACTCTGAGAAAGAGTTTCTGTCAGTTGTCTGCTGTGGATAGATTCTGTTTCAAAGACTTCAAACCACCTCCTTTTTACTTTGCCATCTTCAAGGAGAAGCACATTTTCACACAATTGCAGTTCGATCTCCTCTGAACAACATCATCTTCAAGGAAAGAATAATGATCCATCAGTCTTCTTTCTCAGAATGTCTGGCAGAGTGTCCATGAAGCACCTCTCATTCAAGCCTAAACAAAAAGGTTCTTGTTTACTTCCTAATCAGGTTCAAGTTCAAAGGTGATGTTCAGTTAACTTCACTCTGAAATACAGTCCAGGACTTTTTTAGACTTCCAAGAAGAGCAATGTAATGCTTGATGTCTTGTGTTACAGATGAAACTTGACGGGCAAACAATTTTCTGTTCACCTGCTAATAGTCATATGGTGCTTATCATTCACTGGTTAAAACCAAATCTCTTTCATTTACCAAACAGCCATGGGGACAGTTACCATTTTAAAAACTAGTCATACTTATCCAATACGCAGTAAATAAAAGATCTTAGGTTTTTTCTTTGATACTTCCATGTCTGGTTGAGGCTGCATTTATTGGAATTGAATCTTGATTTGACTGTCTAGAAGGTTATTGTTGTGATTTATTTTCACGGAAGAAAAAAATTGTCCATATATTCCACTAATACTTTTTACACCCTTTGTAGGAAGGTCAGGGATTTCTACTGCAGTTCCATGTAATAGGCATTCCCATTACACAGCAGCACAATGGCTCTCTTCTGTGTAAATCACAGATGTTGTGCCATACCATGTCTGGAGATGTGCAATATTCAAAAGCCTCTCCACTGACTGCATCCCAAGGGTAAGAGAAAATTACCTGCCTCTGACAGAAAACCTGATCTGTTAATTATGCCCAACATTATGAATTGGTGTTCAGTATCTGAGTTAATTACTTAATGAAGTCTGCCAGTGTCAGGTTTGTTAGCAAAAATAATGTTTTAATGAGAATTTTACTGATCATGAAGGGTGCCAGATTGACAGTGGAAGTGACTGAATTCAATTAATTATCTACAGCACAAGTACAGTATGGAGAGCAGAAGTCTAAGTATTTTCTCCATACTGTCTACCAAGGTGCATTATACTGCTTAAAGGTGGATTATCTATAGGGAAATAAAGTGTCTTAGTCCATGACTTATTCAGCTTTTGATTACCTAAAGTGAGTAAGACATAGGAAATTCTTCCTAGAAGTATCACTCTGTGAAGGAGACTGCTGATGACTTAGAGAGGCAGACAGCAACTTTCCAGGCAGAACCACTGAACTATTTCAAATAGTCTTTCCCACATTATGGTTAAAGTGAGATTTCAGAAACAGATTTGGTTGTACATACTTGGCAAAATTGATTACAATTCGGGAGAGAAGCAAACTTTTTTGCTGTTTCTTCACGTGGAGGGCTCCAAAGCATCAACTCAAACATAAACCATTTGAAGAACAACACACTGTACACTGGACTGAGGTAATTCATTCACCAAGACTAATGAAGTGGAAGTGTCTTGACACAAATATTGCCAAGTATTCCAAGGGAGAGGAAGATGAATATAGGAATAGTTCCTCAAGAGTGATCCAAAGAATAGAAAGAAAGACATTTAGCAAGGAATAAGAGTTGGTAGAGAATGGTGTATTTGATTGACCAGTATCCCATCCATTCTTTTTCAAACTCCACAGCTCAGAAAAAAAAAGTCTTTAGGTAACATTGTTTGTGTGAGATTAACAATATTCTCTAAATTCATGAGAAAAAGAGAAAGACTAAAAGAAAATCTGAGCTGAAAAATGAAAGACCGAAACAGTGTAAAGAATTATATTATTTGTACTAGTAAGATACTCAACATCAGTGAGTAATGTGAGGATTTAAATGTTTTGAAATGGAAAAAAAATCCTTTGAAGTTGAATAGATGGTGGAGATATATCTGCCAGTCCAGATAAATAATGGTAAGTCATTAAAAGAGGCATCAAATAAGTCTTTTTGTCAGTAATTCAATAGAAGATTTAAAAATCATCAGAAGTGTCTCTGTCCAGATAATTATGAAGATAAGATGGAAGGCAAAAATCTATATTTTTCTTATAAGTGAGGAATTGGAAGCAATGGCAAATCCAAAAGAATCACAGACCAACAAAGAAAAACTTACTAATGTGGGAAACAAGAAAGCAACACTTGTACATGTACAAAAATATGAACTGTATTTAACATTGAGAACTTTCACTCTTTTCCTGTTAGCAAGCAGTTTCTGGATTCTGTCTGCTGTCCACTGAAAAACTAAATATCAATATAAATAAAACCCAGTCATCATTGAATCAAAATATATTCTGCTTCAAAGTATGAAAATGGTATTTTATCACTTCAATTAAGACTAGAGGGAGCAGTGTTTATGGCATACACAAAAGAAGAGCAAATCATTTGTGCATGTATCTATTTGACTCACCTTGTTGGAGGCTGAAAATAAACTCAACATGAAATTAACACAAATAAATACACTTTAAAAAAAAAAAGTTTCTTAACTTTTGGAAGAAAACCTTCAGAAACATCAAAACCTTATTACATTGGAAAAAAATAGATTTATACACTGCAGTCTTTCCAGGGCAAACCTTTTATAACTCTATCTGGCCTTTTCCCTCTGGTTCTCTTTCATCAAGAAGCTGTTAATTCTTAGTCTTGTGAAACAAAAAGAGGAGAAATTTGTGGACAATACATATTTTATCAGTCTTTTATGGACCAACTGCTCCTATTCCTTTCTGTAAAGTTCCTGTTAGATTTATTATTTCATTACTTGACTGGTACTTGAGAGAGACAAAGATGTGCAATCGTTAAAGAAGAGATATGGAAGAAGAGGCTTCAAGAAGGTCATCTAACCTGTCTCCAACTATAGTTATGTCATCTCTGACAGATTTTCTTCTGTCCTTTAGTTTAGATTTTCATTAGTGTGATTGTTTCAAAGTAACATCTCTGGAAGGTTTAGAGACTTGAACAAGAGGGTTGTCACAGATCTCTGTGGCAACTTAAACAAACCCACCTTTAGATTAGAGAAACAACTGCCAGTGACAGCCCTCTGGATAACATCAAAATATGCAGTGCAGTCATGCCAGAGCTAATCTGTACACCCTGTAAGCAAATTAATGTAACCTCGTGATGACTGCTGTTGTAACTGAGAATAGGAGATAGTCTGAAGTAAGAAAAAGGCATCAATTCATGTAGCACTTGTGATCTCTATGCCATATAAAATCAAAACTGGTGATTAAGACCGCAAAACATAAGTAGTGGAAAAAAAAACTAACAACCTCAGAATGTATTTCCTGCCCACAGATTTTTCCATACAACATTTTTCCCAAAAGAAGAATCAGAGGTAAGTTATTGATGAGTCACAATGCTGACAGAAGGTTTGTTATTTTGTGCTAGGTGACTAGCAACTACCTGTTCTCTTAGTACTGATGTGAATCAAAACCAGGCATGGATTTTTAGCTGCCATCTGCATTTCTTCTGCAAGGGTCAGTTGTGTTTCTGGACCTCCAGGAAAGTCAGCAGGTAATTTTGAAGTAATCACAAGCAGAAAAGACTCCTACATTTGTTCCTTTTCACATATTTTTAAAAGTGTTATTGAACTTTTTTAAAAAGAAGCTTCATTCTTTTATACCATGTTTCTTCCAGACATCAGTTGGAAGAACAACACGGCGGGGAATAAGCAATCCAGGAGATTCCTAGAATGCGTTGATGACAACCTCCTTTTCCAAGTGATAGAAGAACGAACGAGGAGAGGTGCCATGTTGGACCTCGTTCTTATCAATAGGGAAGGGCTGGTGGGAAATGCTACACTTGTGGGTAGCCTTGGCTCCAGTGACCATGAGATGCTGGAGTTTGAGATCCTAAGGGAAGCTAAGAGGGGGAAGCTCAGCAAGCTTGAAACCCTTGATTTCAGAAGAGCTGGCTTTCGCCGCTTCCGGAACCTCCTCGGTAGAGTGCCGTGGGATAAAGCCCTGGAGGGACTGGGAGCCCAAGAAAGCTGGTTGACCTTCAAGGATCATCTTCTCCAAGCTCAAAGGCACTGCATCCCTAGAAAGAAGAAGTCACAGAAAAAGACCGGGAGACCTATATGAATAAATAAAGAACTCCTGGCAAAAATCAAGT
>NW_009699325.1:0-4788 GCF_000703405.1 Apaloderma vittatum | reverse complement strand
CTGGGAAGAGTGAAAAGTCCTCCCCCGGAGAAAGGAATCAACATCGGATGAACTGACCGCAACCCCCTTCCCTGTTCCCCTGCGCCGCTCGGGGGGAGGAGATGGGGGAAAGGTGTTTTGCTTTTAAGATCTATTTGCTCTTTCTTATTTCTCACTACTCCTCTCTGATTTGTTCTTTTAATAAATGTAATTTTTTCCCCAAAATCGAGTCTGTTTTGCCCGGGACAGTAAATGAAAATGATCTCCCTCTCCTTATCTCAAACCTTAAACCATTTGAAATATTTTCTCCCCCTGTCTGGTGGAGCAGGGGGAGTGAGAGAGCAGCTGTGTGGGTCTCTGGCTGCCGGCCAGGGTCAAACCACGACAGATAATAATAATGAAAAATCTGTCATGTTGTCCTTTTTCAAATTGTGAGTGATTCAAAATGGATTTTGCCAGTGCGAGATTTTATGCTAAGAATTTAAAGTCATTGAGCAGCACTAAATTCACTGAACACCGAGTCAGTGACAGCACTTGTGAGTTCCAGCGAGAACACGGTGTGTCCAATGCAAAGTGGTTTAGATACTGAGCTTTACGTATTTACTTCTTTCATATCTCTAGACCTAATTTTCACTCTTGTTTT
Source organism: Apaloderma vittatum (assembly GCF_000703405.1). Classification (NCBI taxonomy): domain Eukaryota; kingdom Metazoa; phylum Chordata; class Aves; order Trogoniformes; family Trogonidae; genus Apaloderma; species Apaloderma vittatum. The sequence continues at coordinate 4,166 of NW_009699325.1, read as the reverse complement.
ATCACCCCTTTTTACCCTAAAACCACTCAAATGTACCCATGTCTCAAAGAATTACTTGCACCAAGCTACATTCACGTACAACGCTGTGTCTGTCTTAGACCAGGTCCCTGCCCACAAGAATTCCCTGTATCTGCATCTTGTTACAGGCTTCACCTCATCCAAATGCCATGCTTGGCTCACAATTTCATAGTGCCTTTGAGTAAGCACAGGGGAAAATGATTATTTTGTAGAATTTTGCTATAAATCTGCAGAAAACTTTGCCTTTGGCAGCTTACTGATCATTGAAACTTAGAGAATTTTCACCCACATAAATAAAACAGAATTTGTTTACCCAGAACTCCCCTGTCGAAACCATCAAATTTTTTTCACACATTATTGGTTTTTACTATGAAAATAACTAAATTTTGGGAATTTTTTTTTTGGGGGGGACGCGTGTAGTTTTGTTATTGTTGTTGTTTTCTGGGTTTTTTTTAATAATGACAGAAGCATTTTATAAAGCAGCTGAAAGACTTGGAACCAAAGAGGAAGCTGATTTAAAGAAGAGAAATCCCATTAGATACTACCTCATGGTTATTTAAAGGTTTACAGGTTCATTTAAAACTTACTTAGATGAAATAATCTTTTTGCATGACTCAAGTCCTTGGTGGGGCAGAGACAACACAGCTGATTTTTTGTATTTTCTGTGTTAATGAGTTTTTGTTAAGCATCTCATAAGAAACTAACTGGTTAAAGAGGTTGAACCAATACACTCACTGATTAAATGCACTCTTCTTGTCAAAATGTTATTTGGAAATTCAGTAAATGTAACCCCAGGTCTGATTCTGTCTTATTATGAGCATGCTATCTAGAGCAAATTTGTTAAAGGAGTTAGATGTCCTAGAAGTACAGATTTTTATTATTATACAGTACTCGGAGCATCCAGACTGAAAAATAGTTTAGATGGAATTAAGGTGGTCACGGAAAGAATAAAACACTGAAATAGCTTAGCCAAGATGACAGGAGCATCTTCAGCCTCAGAGATTTCTATGAGAGAGACATTGTCTGACAGGATGAGTCCAAGTTGACCTTCCAAAGTCCCTTCTATCCCTGTTGCCTCTAATCACATATTTAATGTATATAATGCAGGAATGAATTAATTCAAATACACTGGAAACTTTTGAGCTGGGAACTGAGAATCACAGGTCTGCCAGTCTTGTTGCAAGGTTGCTTTCTTCTCCTGCGTGGCATTTTGGGATGAAACGATTTAATTGGTTCATTAAACAAGAAGCTCTTTGCATTTGCCATGTACTAGCTCAATAGTAAACATTAAGTTTTCAAGAAACATGCACCGAGACTAAGGGCCAATTAGAGTTATTTCTTCCTCTACCATAAGGGCAACATGAGGGAAAGGTGGACAAACCAAAAAGACAGTCAGGTCTCAGAGTGTGAGAATAATTAATCCAGTCACCTCCTAGCGCATTATTTTCTTTTTGCCTAAAGAATTTTTTTATTAATTCTGATATAATATAATTCAACTTTCAAGGTCACTTTCAAAAAACCCCTAAGAGCTGGTTTCATCTGCAGCAGACATTCATTCTGTCAGTGTCAATCTCTTTCCCAATTATTACCCTCTAAATCCTTTTGCAAACAAAATCCGTGCATGCAACTGGCTGTGAGACTTTTTGGTAACAATGAACAGAATGAGGTCTCGATGAAAAGGTCAATCCAAATCCACACATGACATCTTTTTCTCTCTGTTCTGAAGCTGTTGTGAAGGGATTCAAAGTAAGACAAACTCTAGTTAAAAGTCCGACCCTGTCCTTGGGTGATACGGGATGACAGGTAAAGAAAGGGGAAGAAATTAAAAGCTTAGCTATTTTTATGGTAGCTTTTTAAAACGTCTTTTGCAAATGGAAATGCTGAATATTCTTTTTCTCTTTCTTCTTTTTTTTAAGGTTGAATCTCAGTAAATTAATAAAAATATTTTTTAGACCTTTTTAATTCCATGTAGTTACAGGATTTTTTTTCTTATAGTGATACTGCTGTTATCTAGACACACCTCCTGGACACTTGGGAGTTTTTAGTAGGATATTTGGAAAGAAAAAAGCAAAGAAATAAATTCCTGAATTTATAAATTCCTGAGAAACAAAAAGACAATTTTCTCTGAGAAAGCATCAATGACACTTTCACTTTAAATGTAACAAATATCTCCTCCCAGGGAAGAAGTGTCCTTGCTTTCAGGACTCTCTTATATCTTCCTTATTATAAAACGTAGATTTTTTTTCCTTGGAAAACAAGGCAAAGATAATAGATTTTATATGACCATGCTTCACCAGAATAAGTCAGTAAAAATTACAGGGATGACTTCTGTTGTTTTAAAGAATAGGATGTCTATATGAGAGTAAATATGCTCTTTGCTGCTTTGTGCAGAACAACTAGTTCAGGCAGGACGGCAAGCAACTCTCTCACAGGCACTACAGGTCTCAGAGAATCATGCTCCTATATATAGTGCAGTACCATAATATAGCCCCCATCATGATATAGCCCTCATCATTTCTCTCCTTTCACTATGAGTTCATTTCCTTCCATATCTCATTCTACTATTAATTGGTACTACATGAAGCGCTCATCAACACAACAGATCCAGTCACTGCTTAATGGAGCATACGATTGCAGATAGACAAAAAAAGAGGTTGGAACGCCTGCGGTTGAGAATTCAGGCTTAGTGTTTTGAATTTTGATTATTCTGGCAATTTATCTCTTTTTCTTTCAACATAGATGTTGTTTGTAGGGTTGGGCACTGTTAAAATGTTTCACGGAGACATCAGAACATAACCATCTGGATGTTTTTGATGGAATTTAACTCCCTTCACTTTATCTCCCTCTTTTGTATTGAAGAGTTGTGGACGTGAGCAACGTTGTATCAGTTGTGGCATACAAGATATGCAAAAGCAGAATCCGATGCAAGATCTAATTAAAAACAACACCTTAAGCTTTGTGGGAAGTGTTGGGTGAAGATCAGACATCTGAACCACTCTTGAAAAGCCAACAAGTTTTGGAACATGATGTTTCTCCTGGGAAGAAGGAGTGAAATACATATTTGCACTGAGATATGTGGAGAGATATTGAAAGACTGTTTGCCATCAGGTGACTTTTCAAAAGAGATGCTCGTAGTAAAAATCCCAATTCCAATGGGACAGTGAAACCCATTCAAACCCGTCCTGGTATTCAGACCAACCCATGTCCATTCAAATCACAACGCACCAGTATAGGAGAAGAACTGCAAGCTCTTGATCATAGCCTGTGGAGTGGGGAGCTACATGGAAACTTTCATTGCCTTTGCTCATGATTTTTTCAGAGTTGTAGTTAAACACATGTATTTAATTTCAAAATTTCTATTTGGCACAGTTTATTAACAGCAAACTATATCACTGCAAGGTGTGATGTGGATACTGTGAATCCAAATAAATGAGACATATAAGAGGTAATTATATGTATGTAAATGTCTTTACAGCCTACTTGGGAATCTGGTATTTAAACAAATGTCTGGTTTTTCCTATTTCAGGGAGATCTGCACAGAAATAAAGCAGAGTTAATAATTAAAAAAAAAATAGTGTAATAGAAAAAAGGAAATGATAGAATCCACTGAAAAATGTCAATAAATTTAAGGTGGAAGACAATAGCTCTTCAGAAGAATGGTTTGGATTTTTTATCTAGTTTGACAAGGGGAGACTGGTGTTTATTTACAAAATGGCATTATATATTCAAGCTCTGTTCACAATCAGAATTACCTAAGTGGAGATTCAGAAAAGTTAATATAGATGGACTTACGCCATATATTAGTTAAATTTAATAAGATTTCAACATCAGAATTCTTTTCTAGCTACATCTGTACTGCTCTTCATGAGCTAACCGTGATGTGGACCAGAAAAATGGATTTGCAGGCTGTATGGACTGCAAGGTTTTGAAAGTCCGTGCTCGGCCATAAGATAAAATGATCTCAGACCTCCTGGTTGCTCAGAGGCTGTCCAGTGGAATCAAAAAATGCATCTGTGCTGGGAATCATGATAATTTGTGCAAAAGTGTTGTAGCCACCCATAAAGGGCAAGGTAGTATTAAGGAGATATGGGATGAGACCTGATAATTTTTCTTACACTACTCACAGAATCACAGAATCACAGAATCAC